>NC_052499.1:54013062-54208030 GCF_016617805.1 Bactrocera tryoni
ACAAATTTACACCAAAACGGATGAGCTTGATGGCACAAGAGCCACACAAAACGAACAAAAAACGAGCAAATAATGGCATATGTAGAAATAACGGTGCTTGTAGTGGTAAAAATGCACATGCATGCACACACACAAGCACCTGAGTGCACTGCAATGCTTCAAGTAGCGGCGGCGATGAATAAAACAGTTGGAGAGTGGAAGCAGAGCCGAAGTTGGCGGAGCAGAAGGAGCGAAAAGCAAAAGTGTAAGTGCAAGTGTACTTGGAATATTTCGGTATTTTGGCAAATCCATTGAGGGTTACAGATGAATAGATTGTCTATCGACAGGCAGCAGTGACAGGCGACATAAGCCAAATACATGTCAATGGCAGTGGTGGCACAACGCAATCTGTACAAGCTGCCAAGCGCTCAATATTGAAATGAGCAAAGGAAGCAGCCGAACGCTGAGCGCAACGAAAGCGTTAGCGGATCTTACCAAGCGCTGGAGCGGCGCGGCGGAGTGCGGTGTGGCGTCGAGGTGGCGATTGGCAGGAAATTGCTGATAGCAAGAGCTGATTTTCGAAAGTTTCATAGCAAGGTGCGCATACGTACAGCTATATATGTGAATATATGTGTGTGTGCTTTGAAGAACACACCTTCCGTGTACGGAAAGTGGTTGTGCATTTATTTGCATATGAACATATTTGAGAATGAAATCTATTGCTGCAAGCGACCGGATATTTGCACGTAAAGAAAAATCTATTTGCATTTTCGGTGTGAAAACTAAAAACTATTTGTACACAGAGTTGCACAGATATGCACACAGACTTGTGCAAAACAAACGAGCGTAGAAAATTTCTTAGTGTAGCATGCTTTTGTGTTTATTAGGGTGGTACTTAAGTCTGGTAGAGAAAATTTTATAACAGAATTCTGCAACTTTCATTGTTGCATAGAGACTGATATAGCAGTGTAGAGAGGCTATGTGTATGTCTCACTTAAGTCGTAGGATTAATAAATTCTAGTAAGCAGTGAAGATCGTTCAGGACGTCTTCTGAATTTTGACCCCTAAAAAGATCTTTATTCTGACTCGGTCAGTTTGTATTGCACCTATAAGCAATAGCAGTCTGATCTGAACAAATTCTTCGGAGTTTATCACGATGTTTCGGGCAATGATTCTTGCGAAATTTCGAGAAGATAACTCGTGAAAGCAAAAAGTTTTCCATACAAGGACTTGATTTCGATCGTTTAGTTTGTGCAAATGTGCAGCTTTCAGGTACTTTCCTCAGAGCTCTCGCATTTCCAAATATTCATAACGATATGTTCAATATTCTTTTTTTTATAGTGTCGGCTATCTTAATCTGTTAAAGTTTACTGTCATCCAGAATTAATTTGTGGGTTTGTCCGTGTGTTCGCTCATAAGTGTATCTCTTGAATGGTTTTCTTCTTCTTTATTGGCGAAGATACCGTTTACGCGGTTATACCGGAGGATGGAGTCATGTGTAGAAGTGAATGTAAGTGAGGAAAGTTCTCTGAGCCCCATTCACTTGGAAATGGTCAGAAATGATTCTTTGGTTGATGCAGCTAACGGCTTCCGGTCTTAGATCAAGTATCCTCTGGATAGTCAAAAAACATCGCTTTGAAAGCGAGCTACAGTTAGAAGGCGAAACATACCTCCACAGGGTTGTGCCTTGGGTTTGAGACCCTCCACGTAAAAAACGGCTTCAATGAAAGGAATAAAATAGCCTTGGACGAGAGACCCCTCTTTTGCTTCTCTTATCCGAGGCTGTTCTGCCCTCCTGAGCGTTCACTCAATCGAAAACCCATTCATTTGCGGTCGGAACGAAATTTGGCGAAAATTTGCGAGCGAATAGTTTCCAAAAAAGATTAGTAGACATTTGTTTTTTGTTAACTTTGTCGCATGATGTTTGATTTTATTATTTTCCTTTCAAAATAACAAAACATATCTCAGTCAAACAGCTATATTTTCGAACCACTTGCCCGACTCGAGCATTTTTTAGGTTAGGTCTAACTACAAAACATAGAGATCTTATTAAAGTAGCGCCCTCTCATGTATGTGATGTCATTTAAATCCTGGTATATTTAATTTCTTATGCATAAAAATACAGTCCTGCTACCTATAAACTTTCGAAGACCACCCTAATGAGCATAAATGTATTTTCCGCGCCCACATCTCTAGATGTCTTCACCCAAACCCTGGGTGCCGCACAGCCAAGATGAATGTGGCGCAAAGCAAATAAATGGTTTTACGATTGTGCAACTTTCGTCAGTTCGGCCAACTGCAGCTGCGCTCGAAAGTAAATTTTAATAAATGTACTAATACACTCCGTACGAATGCAAGTGGTACGACGTTGGCAGCTGCAGGATAGCTTCCCTACTTCAGTGCATTGCTAACTGTATACACTGACTTGGTATCGGTTGGTCGGCTGTATGGCCTTGAGAATACGTCAGACAAAGGTACATACGAAAATGTGAATTGAGAAATTGTAGAGCATGCAAAACGAGGAACAGATTTGATGAGTGCTGTGTAGATTTTGATGGAAGAACGCTTGCTTACCCCCACACTCCCCACAAAAGATAATAGAAAAGCAGCGATTGTACTTTCAAATACAAACAAACTTCAGTGAAGTGTTTTGTGTATGTGTGAGTGTATATATGTATGTGTAGTAGTAGCGGTTGAGCTGTGGCAGCAGGAAATGCATATGTTACGCTCTCTCTAGTGCGAATATTTAAGGAAAACAACGGCATGTGTGCTTGAAACTGGGCTCTTTCTACTTTTTGTTACTTTTTATACTTTTGTTTTTGTATTTTGAAGAGGTACACATTTTTGCTGAGGTCTACCGAAGTTATCATTAGTTAAAACAATAGATCAACTGAGAACTGCAAATTTGCATATTATTTTTAAAATTTTCTAGAAAAGCAGATATGGGCATGCAAGTTCTCTTTTTCTAACATTTAAGCTCCACTTACAACTTTTGTTAGTTCTTCGTCGGTTTCAGTTACTTGTTTCGTGATTTTGCAACGATTTTTATAAAATGCGATATTTTTGTACCGTTATGAATGAACTAAAACACATCTTTATATGGAAATGAAACATTGCATGGCAACAATGCACTGGTCTTGTGGAACAATGGTTGCTTCAACACATGAAACTACGAATTCTTGGCCAAAATAAAACGAGAAATGCAACTCGACAGCTAGCTGGAAGTTCGCCAACACGTTGATACCTAACGGACATGCCATAAATATACACGACTACGAGATTATTGAATGAATAATTGAAGCGCATGCAAGGGAAATGTTGTACTGCAACGGAGGCGATGTACCGGAAACAACATGAATATTTCAAATTTTCAACGGATTACAAGGCGTAAAGTGAATACCCACAGTTATGCGCGGTGAGACGCGAAGCAGATAGTTGCAGAGAAAACTATGTAAAGTGAGGAAAGCAAGCAGATCGTTGAGTTGCAAGTGAGGACTGCGTGTAAAGTCGCGAAAAAGAAAATCAAAACTGGTTCTATATGGTAAAAATTGTTCCTAAATGAATTATTTTGGAGTAAATTTGACTAAAAATACAATGTAGAAACAACAGAACATGTAAAAAAGAAAAATATTGAAAGAAATCTAAATAAAATTTGCTGATTTTTCAGAAAACAAAAAATCAGGGACTGGATTTTGAACGTACAGTTTGTATGGCAGCTATGTGTTATAATGCTACGATGTGAACAAAACTATACAAAATTATACTGTATTGGTAGATAATACACACAAAATTTCGTGCCTATATCTTGTCAAAAAAAAATATTTCCATACAAGTATTTGATGCCGAATGCTCAGTTTGTATGGCAGCTATAAGCTATCGTAGTCCAATCTGAACAATTTCTGCGCACATTGTATCATTGCTCTGAACAATAATCCAAGCCAAGTTTTGTAAAGATATCTTTTCAAATAAAAAAGTTTTCCTTATAAGCTCTTGACTCCTATCGTACGGTTTGTATGGTAGCTATATGCTATAGTGAATGGATATTAGCAATTTCTTCGAAAATTATAGCTTAGTCTTGCGTAATAATTTTTGCTAAATTTGGTGGCGATATCTTATCAAATAAAAAAGTTTTCGATACAAGAACTTGATTTTGAGCTTTTAGTTTGTATGGCAGCTGTATGATATAGTAGTCCGATTTAGAAAATTTCTTCAAACATTGTAGCAAAATTTCAGGTGATGATCCATGAGAAATTTTGTGACGATATATCTCTAAATAAAAAGTCGACTCCGCTCGTCATGCATCAAATTTTATACAAAAATATTGTAACAACCGCACAGAATTTTTCAATATCCACTAATATGAGTTGCATGTTGTTGCATCTTCTGCCAAACCGCTTGTGCTGTGGTTTAAATTACAAAAATAATGTGTTGCCACCTGCCACACTAGCATGTGTGCTATTCTCCAATTTATTTGCAAGTTTTGTTTATTGAGCGGATATGAGAAAATGCTCGAAGCGAAAGTGATGGATGCAACCAGATGTGGCATGGTTAATGGCGTGCTGCATGCACTTTCGTCTCGCTGTATGTAAGTGTGTGAGCGCAAGTGTGGGTGTAAATTAATACCGGCGGCGGCACGTAGCGTCAGCAGGTAAGTGAAAGTGCTGAAAATGCGGACGAAAGCAGCAGCATGTGCGACGAAAAAAAGCGTAAACAACTGCAGGAAATTGTGTTTTTAGTTACTGCACATTACTGTTGTTGTTGTGAATTGATATTGTGTACAGTTGCATTTAATATATAGAGAGGTTGAAGACAATAAACTTAAGGGAATTACAAGGATTTATTAGGGAAAGGAAACTTAAATATTTACTAGTTTTAACTTGGTTTTAGTTTTAATAAATTTACTGAATTCTTTATAAATGTCCATAAAATCTTTGGTTTTTAAATCTACTTTAGGGCTTATTTTCCATTCAGCAATTTTAAAGTATTAAAACTGCAAAAAAGATTTTCATAAATCTGATTCTTCCCAAATCAAATATATATGATTCTAACTGTAATCATCTAACGAGCAAATACTACATGGACTTCTAAATGTTGCAGCGTGTAGGAAATACGAAGAAACTATTTTGCAGTCAACTGAGAAACAAAGCAGCGCTGCCGTCTGTTCGATTCTACGTCGAAAGTTTCAGCAGAGCATAGTTTTACATCAAACATAAAGAGCTTTTCTTAAGCAAACTCACCTGTTGCCAATATTTTGTTGCAGTTCATTTAAGAAACGAGCGATTCTTTTGAAACAAACAAATCTCTCTCGCTTTTGTACTCAGAAACGCAGCCGCAAACTTTTCTCTGCCTGTGTGGAATACTCGCTTTGGATTTGCAGCATCTTGGAGTTGATGCTGTTCAGATTTAAGCATGTATTTTAAATTAATGTACGCACTGTAAGCAGTAACTAGTGCGTAATATCTAAATTTTGTAAATATTTCTTGCAAATAGAGAAAACAATCACAAATTTTTCACAAAACGTCAAAAAGTTCTGCACAAGAACTGAAATGACATCGGTAACTGCAAAAAGGCAAATTGAGTTCTCTTTGCCTCGATAGATGGCACTATTCTACTTTCCTGGAAAGTAGAAGCTAAGGGATGCCAGATTGATGGGAAACGGGTTATAGAATAAGATTATAGTTTGCATAATTTGATCATTTAGAGTTCAAGCCTTAGTACATTTACATTTTGACTTTTGTTTTGTAATTAAATTCCTTTGATTGATACTATGAATAATTGATTATAAAAATTCTTTAAAAACGTAAACATGTGTATAAATATTTATATAATCTTACTTGTAATGTCTAATGAAAAAAATATTTTTTGAAGGTTAGATATTGTTTAAGAGTTATCGCGATATCGTCATTGTCAGCTTCCGCTCTATAATATAACCAACATATTAGGTTGGAAAATAT
The DNA here is from genome assembly GCF_016617805.1 of Bactrocera tryoni. Taxonomy (NCBI): domain Eukaryota; kingdom Metazoa; phylum Arthropoda; class Insecta; order Diptera; family Tephritidae; genus Bactrocera; species Bactrocera tryoni. The sequence goes on from NC_052499.1 coordinate 54,018,996, forward strand.
TTCCTTTCTGCCTTTTTGTCTTTTGAATTTCGCGGCTATGTATAAAGCGCTACAAAGCTCGTATCTGGCAATACTATACATCATATTTCCAACCTAATATAACGGAAACTATAATCGAAACTAAGCCTAAAAGAGCTGCCGCTCTCAGATATAACCAATATATAAGCGAAAATAAACCTAAAATGCAAAACAACGTATCATCGAAAAAATCGAAATTGGCATCGCATTACATATACACATAAAGCAATTATATTTTTTTCAGCTGCCGCACTCTAATACTATATAGCCAATATATAACCAAAACTATAACCGAAACTCAAATTTTATTTCAGTATGAATGGTTTCTACATTATATCGTTTAAAATAATGTGAAGTTGCATGATGATATTAGGATAGATATGTATCCATTGATTTAATTTAGTATTTATAGCATGCCATTATTTAACCAAAAGTCGTAGCAAAAGCTCTGTTTTCCAAAATTAAAAATATTTATTGAATTGATAATTAAACTATTTATCTTTATATTCTTAAAAGTAGTTTTTTACAAAATTATTAATATATCCCTGAACTATTTTTTAATAATGATAGAAGAGTGCAATCTTCCACATTCGACAACTCTGTTTATGTCTCTATATATTTATATAATTTTTTTAATGAAAACAAAAATATTGTAAAATAGTTTTGTAAAAAAAAATATGGAAATACTTAAAATTTCGTAATTTATTCGCCCAGAGGACATGCCATTCATTAGCATCTTGATATTCATATTCTGCGAGTTGGCTACGAAACCCTATTACTTAAAGTGACTCATAACAAAATTACTGCTTATAGCAATCTACTACTATCTGTTATCTTAAACGCATTGGCAACTCTATATTTCTAGCGTATATATCAATAAAAATTTTAAAATTGATTAAATATTAATAATTTAAAATAATTTTACTAGAAAATCTAGAGAAAGCTTTATTTATTTTACTTATTCGCCCTATTCAATTTTCATGCTCTAATTCTGTACCGAACTTGGCAATATTTTGAAATTTCACGAAGCCAAGATATTGTATCACTTTTGTTAACAATCTAAGACATGAGAAGATACTTCTAATATCTCATGTCTTAAGTTTTTGATTAGCTCGCAACTCTGCTTTTCCTATTTTATAATGCTTCCCATCCACCTTAGAACTAAACACCTGAAAACTCAATTATATAGAAATCTACTACTTTTTCTTCTTACTGCTATTTGTTCTTTCTGTAATTTGCCGCGTACTGGCAACTCTGGTTGCTCGCTTTATATTTAATTATTAGCTTTAACTATCTGCAAAGCTATATATTGTCAAACAACTTAACTAAAATTGAAAAATCATGAATTTTGTATGTTAACTTCTTAAGACTCTAATACAATATAAATCTTTTACAATTTGTCTTCACATATATAGTTTGCGGTTTACTGACAAGCAGCTAGATATTTATATATATTTTTAAATAAATAAATTAATTTAAGATTGAATATTAATACTCTTTATGGTGAACAATTAATACTTATTTAGAGATATAATCACAAGTAGTCGGAAAATTGCCTCGAAATGAAAACTTGCTTGCAAATATCGTGCTATTAATTTTAATTATATTAATCTATTACGAATTTATCTCACATATGTTATTTTTCTCATACTGGCAACTCTTTTCGGCCAGCTGTTTATTCCAGTTTCCGCTGCCATTTCAAACGCCGTGCAAACGTTTCCGATTAGCTTATGAGAAATTAGTGTAAAATTAGTGAATGTGTTGAAAGTAAAATGTTTAATCATATCAAAAGTGGTGTTGAGTGCTTTAACTTTAAAATAAGTAAGTTATTGCTTCAATTAATGTGCTATAGCCAATAATAAGCGTGAGTGGCTCAATGAAACAAGCTAGTGCTTCGTAGTCGGGAAGTAAAGTGTTTGTGTAAGTGTTCATATTTGCATGCGAAAGTGTTCCCAAAATTGTGGTTAGTGTTAAAGTATGGCGATTTTCAGGATGGCACTGCAGTTCCACATTCCAAAGGTATAACTTTTGTTAACTTTTTATAATGTTGTAAATTTTGCATGATTTGTTAATACATCATTCAGCAAAAAGTAGTGTAGAATAGTTTAAAGCGGAAGGAGCTTAATGAAATTTTGTGCTGGCATGCTTAATGTTTATGTATGAGAAGGTATTATCTCTATAGCTCCCACAATTTGTGGAACATACTTTTAGACGATCGTTGGAGCGTTTCTTTGGAGAGTTAGTAGAGAATATAAAAGTATATATAAAAGCGATGTTACATACCAATTAAATTTGGATTTGAACATAATATTATGTCACTTCCGAAATTAGTCAAATAATTTTCCTTAAATTAAATTATTAAGGACTGTAAACTAATAAAGTGCATAATTTACTCTTTTATCTATTTTAGGCAAAAAAGTAGTATTTTGAATATTAGCCCATTCGTCGAAATATTTTTTTTTAGATTGTTATGACTGGCAGTGACATACATATGGGCCTAATATCGCATTATAATACCTGTAATCCTTACTTTTTAGTTTACGCCTGGCTTTCTGAAGCACATAAAATGCATTCAGCGATTTTTACGATGTCTGAAATTATTCAACAAATAAGTTCAATTCAAGTTTTTGTGCTGAAGCGTTTAGACTGTCGAAAAAAGCGGTACAAGTGTTTCTGATTGGTTCTACTTATTCAAAGATGGTCCAGAACGCATTGATCTCGAACCACGTCCAGGGCGGCCATCAACATCAATTGATGATCAACATGTCAATAAAATAAAAAAAATGGTGCTTGAGAATCGATGACTAACAATCAGAGACCTTACTGGCATCGTTGGAATATCGGAAGGATCAGTGAAAACCATTCTAAAATATCATTTGAGCAATGAAAGCACAAAATCACTAAACTTTTTCGCAAAAAATAGTCGCCTTAACGTTTGTGAAATAATATTTACCGACTACCACGATATCATGTAACGTTTTATTACTGGCGATGAGTCTTGGATCTATGCTCACGACCCGGAAACAGACGATCAATCGGCCGAATATCGTGGCAAAGGAGAGCCGAAGCCGAAAAATCCACGTAAAAACAGGTCAAAAATCAACAATGAGTTGAAAGTTTTCTTCGATTATCGAGATGTGGTCCACTCCGAATTCCTATGAACCGGCCAACTGTCAACAAGGATTACTAGCTATTCGTAAAAAGAAGCTGGAATTATGGGCCGACAACGTTGGCTTTGCACCATGGTAATATACCGTCGCAAACATTGGTTCTTTGTGATTTTTTCACCAAATTCTCAACCAATATCGTGTCACAATCACCGTACTCGCCTGATTTATCTCCGTGTCGCTTCTGCCTATTCAGCAAATTCAAGCGACCGCTCCGAGGAAACCGTTTTGAGTCAATTGAAGAAATTAAACGTAAATCTCTACGCTCATTGAAAGCTATTCCGAAAATTTACTTTAACAACTGTTTCAAGGATTGGAAAAAACGTTAACACAAAGGTATTGGGCCCAAGGGGGATTACTTTGTTGCGGACGACATAGATTTTGAAGAATAAATTAAGAATTTTAAAATGATGCACAAAGTCTTACTATTTTTTGCTCATAGTATTATTATCTACTTGGAAATGTGCATATATACGAGTCAATAACGAAATCGCCAGATAACTCACCACAAAGCGTGGCTACTCTAAAACATTTCTGTGAATTGCATTTCAGCGCATAAATTACTCGAGTGTACTTCAAGCAACTCATATTCCACTTGAATAAAATTTATTGCGCAGCAAAGCAAATGTATATTTCTACAACAACAACTTGATTTAGATATATGCATACATACATATGTATATAATTATATGCACTAACACTTAGAATGAGTTATTTTTAATTTATTTGAAAAGCACTCGACGCAATCGTCAAGTTGCGCTTAAAGTGCCACGACCAACCGACGAAGTGTGTGTGCATATTTATGTGAGAGAGAGAGCTATCTTCACTGACAAATGGTAAATTTTCACATCGACTTAATGGGCAGCAGAGCTGTAACATTAAATTGCTGCGTTTTGTAATAAAATTGCTGAAAAAGGAAACGGAGTGTGGATTAACACTTTTTGTGCCGCCGACGAAATACAATGCAGACAGACAGACATAAATTTATTATGCTTACACTAGCACATGCGGCGAGAGATATCTACTTATATAAAAATTTATGTTTTTGGGATTCTCAGATGGGATTGTTATGCGTTTTTTAATCATGTCGTTTTGAAAGGAGCTCAACTGTACTTGTTGCTCTGAGTTTAACTGTATGTTTGTCATATATATTGCTTACATTTGGCTTACAGGTACAAAACAAAAGCAATTTTTGCATCTGTGTGTTTTGTATACTATTTGTTGGAAGAGCTTCGTATACAAACTGAATTTTTGAACAGGGTTTAGAATCGATTTTTTTACTAATTTTTCATGAAAATTGTTGAATTTACAATTGCCTTTACAGAATGTAATATACTTTAATAAACGAAGACTAATCTCCAAAAATTTTGGTTTCCTTTTAATCCATAACTTATCTTCAAGAAGTCTGCCGGAAAAAACTCTCTAAGGGAATGAAGATTTTTCTGCTCTCAAATACAATAAATTTTATTATTACTATAGATAAATTCAGTTAATGATCGAAGGACCAGGCAAAATTTGTAGTTATTGTCTAAAATCGTATTCTTTCGACCATTCCTTGACAAATTTATCTGAGAAGGTCGTGTGAAAATTTCAACTCAACCAATTCAGCCATTCCGTATATGCATTTCAGTGCTCAAATATTTTGATTTTCAAGCGAAAACTTTCCAATATAACAATTTCAGTTTGAGTTTCAGGTTTTTTTTTGCTTTTGTAATTTCGTGTATTTTCACAATTGTTCAACTCCGCTTACTATTTTTCGGAACTATTTCCATTAGGTTCTCAAACATTTTAATTTTCTAGCAAAAATTTACATTGTAACGATTTGAGTTTGAGGTTAAAATTTTTTTTTATTTTTTTTTTATTTTTCACAATTTTTAGCTCCCTACTGAGCGTTCGGTAAATGAATGAAATCGCCATTTTGTATTATTCTGAAAATATTTACTAATATTTATTCATACATATTCATAAAATTCAAATAACTCGAAAAAATTTGCATTTTGCTGATAACTAAAATCATGAAAGTCAACAAAAACAAATAAAAAATACGCACTGTATGTGCCATAAATATGTGGACGGCATAACTTTAATTTCATTTTACAGTCTAATTTCGCTTAACACACAAATACATAGTCTACTCTGTGCTGTTGTGTCTGTATGTAGCACGAACGTATATGAATTATTAAACTTTATGCATTTTATTATCAACGAGTTGCAAGTAAATGTCAAAATAAATATGCGTGTGGATTTTGTGGGTGAATTTGCATGGACCACAAAAAACGCAGAGCGCTATTATACAGTATTTACATGCAGTTTTACACGGAAACTTGTGTACAAACATATTTATGGCAAATGGCAAACTATAAATAAAGCAAGTAAGGCGGAGCTGGGTTCGACGACAAGCGCCACAAAATATAGTCAGAAAATATTTGAAAAAATATGTAGACTTTTCATTTTTTTTGGTAAATTAGTAGCATCCCGTTAAAATAATCATTGCATTCACCTAAATTGACAGTTTAGTGTGGTTTTGGAATTATAGGTCCGTACTTTTTCCGAAATGAAGCTGGTGGCACCGTTACCGTCAATGGAGAGCGGTATAGATCGATGATATCCAACTTTTTACAGCCGCAATTGGAAGAAGTTGATCTTAACAACATCAGGTTCTAACAAGACGGGTTCATTCCTTATTAACACAATTTCTTAATTAAAATTTCTTTTCGAAATTATTTTCTGGACTTTCAATGTTATCTTATGATAAAACAAGTTAGTTTGCGCGTTTTTAAATTTTATATTGATTTTATTAACGTAATTTCTTAAAAAAATTAAACAGATGGCAACCCTTTTTCAAAAATATTTAATATCTTAATTTTGTATTATGTTAAACAAGTTGAACGACGCATTTTTAAATGTTATATTGATTTTATTAACGTTATTTCTTTAAAAAATTAAACAGGTGGCAACCTTTTTTTTTAAATATTTTAAATCTCAATTTTATATTATGATAAACAAGTTATTATGCGCGTCTTCAAATGTTATATTTTTTATTAACTTAATTGCTTAAAAAAATTAAACAGGTGACAGCGTTTTTTCAAAATTATTTTCTGGACTTTCAAAGTTATCTTATGATAAGCAAGTAATTTAGCGCGCTTTTAAATGTTATATTGATTTTATAAACGTAATTTCTTAAAAGAAATAAACAGGTGGCAACCTTTTTTCAAAAATATTTATTGGTCTGTCAATGTGATCCTACGACAAACAAATTACTAAGCGTGTTTTCAAATATTATATTGGTTTTATTATATTAACGTAATTTCTTGAAAAAATTAAACAGGTGGCCACCTTTGTTTCAAACATATTTTCAATCTCTATTTTATATTATGTTAAACAAGTTGGACGACGCATTTTCAAATGTTATATTGATTTTATTAACGTAATTTAATAAAAAAATTAAACAGGTGGCAACCTTTCTTAAAAAATATTTTAAATCTCAATTGTATATTATGATAAACAAGTTACTAAGCGCATTTTCAAATGTTACATTGATTTTATTAACGTAATTGTCTAAAAAAATTAGATCAGGTGGCAACGTTTTCTTTGTGGAATGTGCACTCTAAACTATTTGAAACTTATTTAGTCTGTTATACATATTGTTGTCTTGTTAAGCTTCACTTTTTTGCTAATTATTTATATTTTTGTGTAGTTGGCAACCCTCATCTCTGCTTATTGTCAGCTGCAAGCTTTCGCAAAACCCTATATAACTTTACCTTAAAACCTTTTATGTTACTGAAAAATTCCAAAATAAATACTCAAATCGCCGAATCTGCCATTACAATTACTTCTCACATATTTTCGTTGCAGGTGCACTATTTTACCATCAGGACTTAAGAAATTTCATTTGCAAAATCAAATATTTGGCAGTAAGCTCTTTAACAGATATTATATTCATTAAAATAGCCTAAAATAGTTTTTTTATAATTTAATTGCGCATATTTTTCACTGCTGTGCAACTCATTGACCAACAAACATTTTTTTCTTTGTTACTTTCATTCACAAACACATACATAATATGTATTTATATACAATGAATTTGCATGCCCAAAACACTATGGCTTCACACAACTGTTCAATGAATGATGAAATTCTAGTTGCTGCTGAAATTCACACGCATATTCACATATATGTATGTGTGTATTTACAACAAAATCTAATTTATGACTATACCAAATTTTATGTTTTTCTGTCTTAATAATATTTATTAAAGCAAAATATGGGAATTTCATGATTTTACAAATACACACATACGTACATACATATACATATGTTTAAATATATATTTCACATTTTAATATTTAAAAATATTTTCTTTCACACTTGCGGATGTTGAGCTTGTGTGCTAGAAATAATAAAGTTGCAAACCTTTTTATTTCGAGTGTATTTTTTTTTTAATTTCATTTCAGGCAAAATAGTGAATTCGGAGGTGTGTGTCGTGTCGAAAAAACTTCTCTCTACATAAATACAGTTAGGTTTATTTGTATGGCTGTGCATGTGAAGCGCTTATTTTTCTCTCAAATTCATTCATTTGCATTTAAATGCGTGAAATGCTCTGCTAACTATTTGATTGCATAATTGTTTGGCTTGCAGACATATCAAAGCTCACTAATACAGCAATAATTTATGCATTTAAATAAAAATTTATTCATACGCTAGTCGTAATGCCACACCACGACAAACAAATGCATGACAAATAGAAATATGCTATATACATACACTAATACTTTCATAAATGAAACCTACAAATACATATTTACTTGCATGAAACCTTTGAAACTTTCAAAAAAATATTTTTTCAACTGAAAAATGCATTATTTATTTTACTTTTACTGTTAGCTAAAGCGGAATGAATTGTTCAACAAAATATGTACAAATATTTTCTAGTTTGAAATTTGTTTTAAAACCAATGAGCGGAAATTTTCAAAGAATAATTCAAAATAAATTCACAAACTACTGAAACCTAAATTTAATTATTGCCCATGGTGGAGTAAATATTTCAATGTTTCATTATTCAATACATTTCTGTTTTAAAAAACATATTTTTGCCAATTTTTCCACTAAAACAATAAAATAAATACGCTCAACTAGAAAAATACCAATTCGTCTCAATTACACCGCATCGATTTTATTAAAATTTCTGCTAGAGAGGGTTACAATTTTTTAATTGTTCAATCAGGCAATTAAAATTTCTACTAAAAAGTGTTAGCAATTGTGAAAAAAATATTTTTAAACGAACTGAAGGCAATGATTTTTTTCAGAGCTTGCATAATTCTGGCTGAGGGATGTTGAAATGCACACAATTTTCGCGCTGTCTACTCTCTACTTGTGGAGCGGTGACTGGTTTCAAGCCTTGAATGCTTAGAATAAATTTCATAGTTTGTGAGTTTCAGCCTTCATGAAATGCTTAGCGAATACTTTGAATTTAGCGAGTCTCTGGTCGGCTGATATATTGCATAAACATCCGATAAGAGTGCTCGAAGCCTGAGAAACAGCAACAGATCTTTTGTAAATGAAGCAACAACCTATTAGGTGCTAGGAGAATCATGATAAGAAATTTCAACATTTTTCCTCGAGGCTTTTTCTCGAGGTTTTGAATTATTTTATAAAGTGGTCGCAATCGTATTGTACCAAATACTAATTATAATTTTCAATAATCTAAAGAACCAGCAAAGTGTAGTTAGAGAAGAAGGTAATAGTGCTGCCACCATGGGCTCAATTGGTGCTGGCTGCGGCATTTTGATGTACTATCATTACAGCTTGGCCATATCTGCTTTGTTATCCTACATCTTATTGTTGTGTACCTTCAATTCTCAGCTATTTGTTCAAAATGCATAAAAAGCTCTCTTTTCATCGTTCCTATCGGGAATCGTCTAAAGAGGCTCCTAGTTCAAAATGCATAAAAAGCTCTCTTTTCATCGTTCCTAGCGGGAATCGTCTAAAGAGGCTCCTAGCTTTGCCAAATCGTTTGCCTTTTCGTTGTCGAAAATGTTTCTATGAGCGGGAACAAAATTATGGGCAAGCAAAGTACAACAGCGTTGAAATTAATCTGTGGTGTCGACAAAGCAAGAAGTACCGGCTACCGGACTATATCTCTTTTCCATTCAGGTCTACAGGGAATCCTGACCCGAAAGCGATTATTGTAATCTAACCTTGGTAGGATATATTCTGATATGAAAAGTTACCTTCGGCTGTACCGAAAGTATAATGCCCTTTACATGTAAATTTTTAATAGCATAAAAATATAAAAAAAAAATTGATCTGTATTTTGATTAGTCATTGTGAATGTCCGCTATATACTATAGTGATCTGAAAAATATCGGAGATTATAGCGATGTCTTAGATAATAATATGTGCCAAATTTTATGAAAATACTTAACTATACAAGAACTTGGGTTAGATTGCTTGTTTGTATGGCAGCTAACTCTGATAGCGGCGGTTCTGACAAATGATGCTTGATCTGATGAAAAATACCAGCGACCATCGAGGAATCGTTGTTTTCTTCTTCTCATACCGTTTGGATTCGGTTAGGCTTTAGTTCCAGACCGATATACTATCCTCTAGTTATCTTTGCTATTCTTTGCGATAATCTCATAAAGTTTTTTTTGGGATTTTCTTTTAGTGAAGTCAAAAAACCATTCAGTATACATTGCCAATTAATACCGAAATATTTCGGTAAGACTTTGAAGCGGTAATAGGCTGATATACTTTTTGAGGGTAAGGATAATGTGACATTCAGGGTTTTCAGTTCTAAAACAGGACTTGTCTTGATCTAGTTTTGTTCTTCTTTTGAGCAATATATTTCTAATATGTTTCAAAATTCTTTAATACACTTCAATGTATAGAGAGCGAAGCTGCTTAAGAAAATAATAATATTAAATTTGAAGAAATAAAAAAATACGAATGCATAGTTTTATTTTTGAAAAAAGCTATACTACTTTAAGAACACCTTTACGGTGTTAGCTTTCAACTCATTGAAAAAATGCGAATTGTATTCTCAACAGATTCACGCAAATATACATATGTATATATTCCCCTAACCCACTTCATCTCATTGTCGTATTCGTAGCTATCGTCAATATTTGCACCGTTAGTCGGAAATAACAGTACGGGTGCAAAAGTCATAAAATCCTTCAACACATGCCAACTTTTGCTTCGACTAATGGCCAATAAATTTACTTTTTTTGACATGTGAAACGTCAGCAGGAAAAGGATTATAAAATAGGAAAATGCGAAAAGTTTCCCGAACCAAATTCGCAAATTCGCAAATAAATAAACAGAATATGGCGCTGGCGTTTAGCGTGCCGCGGTACAGAGTGTCACAGCGCATAAATCACACACGATTTTTGACAGTCAAGCAAAAGTTATGAACACGAGTGTGCGGCTGAGCATTTTTTGCAAATAATTGCCAATAACGGTAAACAGCTGTGCGGCAAATACTCGCAATATTAGGCAATAATGATATGGAAACTATGCATTTAAGACGAGTATGTATTTACACACACGTATATTGGGCATAAATTTTATTGAACCCAAAGGTGCTGATGAAGGATTCACCATTTCCGCCCACGCTTATACTTTCCGAGCAGAACTTTGCGGTTTTCATATTTATTACCTGTCATTTATTTGACATTTAATGGTAGTTTGTTTGGAGTTTTCTGTTTTTTTCCTTTTTTTATATAACGTTCGCTTACTTTCAACACTTTTTCTCACATTTGGAATAAATGGGGGGTGTTTCTGAAACGCACAGTTCCAGGAAAGTTGGATTTAAAACTCTCACAACGACTGGCTTTATGCCTTGTGGAGTTCTGAGCTCGAAAATTTATTTTTTAACTGAAAGACAATGAGAGAGCTTATGTTTCTCAATAGATAATACATAAGCGTAATAGTACCTGTAGGACAGTTACGGGATTACCAGATAAAAAATGATGACCTTTTAGTTTCATTCAGTTCGGACCAAGTCTTTAATATTTTAATGCCTTCTACGGTTGCTGAAAATGTATTCAACAGTAGTTCGTAGTGTGGATTACTCTTGAGCATCGAATGATCCGAAAAGATAAAAGAGTATAAAAGACATGGCTTCAAAAATCTATTATTCAAAATTTTAAGTTATTTCCCGAGGCGCTAACCGTGGACTTTATTAATTGGCTCACTTTGGTTATATGGATTTTTCGTTGAGACGAAAAGACTGAACTTTCTATTTGATTCGGTTCTGATAAAGTCTATATCGATATGACGTATTTTCCGACAGGCTCACCACTATTTCATAAGCTTGAAGAGAGTGCACATCAATCTTATAGCGTCTAATAAAATCAAGATCAAGAATCTATAATTTATAGAGTCAAAGATGATAAGTTTTAAGTTAACTCATGAAGAAACTTCGAAGCTGCGGTGTAAGGTATTTCTACCATCAGGTTTTTATTTTAGTTTCAAAAATTCGATTTTTCGAGCTATACGGTTGTATTTGGTAATAAAAGGTAAGAATTTTCCGTTCGATTCGGTTCACTCGAAGCTTTCCTTGGTTCTTTCAGTTGTTGAAGAGTAGAAAAAGAGCCGCAAATGGACTCAATAACCTGAAAAGCTTCATTGTTAGGGTTTGAAAAGCTGTCAAAGGAACTCAATCTCAGCGCCTCTGTTAGTCTTTCGGTATCTTCAGGCAAGCGGAACTGTAACTGAACCTGTACGGTATGCTTGAAAATACTTTCTGCTCAGCCCTTCAACTACCTTCTATTGACTCTTATGTGTAGGACACTCAGATAGCAAATATTATGATAAAAGGTATAATATATGAAGCAATAAAGTTGAGGGCAAAAAAATACTACATCCGCCTTTAGAATCTACGCCCGCTCTCACTTATATCACTTTATAAGCCTCTTTGACCATTTTGCTTTATGATTTCATTAAAACTGTGACAACTTAAATGCTTATATCGCGCACGTTTGTACTTTAAGTCACTTACTGATTAAATCTTAATGTGTTTAATGTCCTGTAACCGCATTAAGGCATTAAGGCAAAGACAGCAACAACAGCAATAGCAAAGCTTAGCGCATATTGCCGACCGCAGAAGTAGATCACACAATGACAATTGCACGGAAGCGACGCGATGTCTACGGAAATGGGAACTTCAACGCACGCGCTGCCATTTAAGCAAGTCACATTAGTTGTGTGTGTGTGAGTGCCATAACCGCAATGGCTCGTAAATGTCGCACACGAGGCAAAAAAAGTTGAAAATAATTAATTTTTCTAAAATATGTTGAGTGTCAGTGCATGGCCACCCATGTGCTCAATGGCCGCTGGTCATGAAAGGCGCGCATTTAAATTGCATTATTCACAACAAATGGCGAAAGTTATTTCCACGAAACATTAAGCGCTATATTTTTAACGGCGAGTATTTTTATAAAGAATGCGCGCGGCATATTTCAATAATATGCTGAAATTTCTCCGCGCATATTTGACTTCGGAAGCAAAAACTTTTCACGCTTGTTCGAATTAACAGCGCACTAATTATAAGCTTTCCTAGAAAAAAACCGCGTGAAGGGATAAAAAAGTAGTACAATGCTTCTACTTCTTAGATTCGATTAGTGTCACTCGCTTTGTGTAAAGTCGCCAGCTCGCTGGCCTCAGCGGTGCTCGCATTCACTGCATAACTAATGCGGCGCGCTAGCCTACCTACTAACTAACCGACCAAGCGCTGGGCTTTGCGCCCGAACTAATCGCCTTGTCCTGCAATTGTTCACCGGCGATTACCCGCGCGCAGCTGGGCATTTACATAGCGCACATATTTGTGGCGCCAAGCGCACGCCTTACGACATTTTCCGCTTGCCTGGCACATTGACTTGACCGCGCCGCGCGGCCTCTTGCATTATGTATTATATGTATTTATGTATAATAGCCAACAATTCTGCACAACTTTTGCAATTTTATTTGCGGTTAGCGCCATTCTTTGCCAATAACGGGCAAAATGCTTTTTCATGCAACTTTGCAATCCTTTTGCAGCGCTTTTTTATTTATTTATGTTTTTTTTCGGCACAACTTCATCTGCCTATGGCAAATTATTCCGTTATACTCTTTATCTCAAACAACTGCGCTGCTTTTGGCATTATTGTCTCTGGCTGCAATTGAGTTTTCCACATTGTGGTACGTCGTTGCATATCTTCGGGCGCTGGCGCCTTGCTGCGCTGCCAGTTGTGCAGTTCCGCTCGGTTTGGTGGCGCGAAAGTTCGCATAACTCGATATTCAAAGCAAGTTCGAATTGTTGTTTTTGTGTTGCTGACTTTTTTGCCACGACAATCCGCTGGCAATACGCCGCGGCTCAGCACCATTCGCTGCCATCCTAGCCTTGTCAGTGCGCTCCACTTTTTTGTTGTGGCTTGAGTTTTTCTTCATTCCAGCTCAATCTACAATTTATATTATTCATGGCGTCCTTTTGTTTCTGCCTTTGCATTTCAAACGCCATTCAAAGCCAACTACAAACTACCGTCTTTGCCGCGTTGTCATGCCGCGGCGGCGGCTGGCGGTGTGCGGTGCGCCACTGGCAAAAATGTCGGCCGCATAGTTTGTTCAATGAACGAATTATTTTCTCTTGAATTGATAAAATAATTATGTGCCATTAGGGATAATGCTGGCGTGATCCTTTTAAGCAGACGCTGTGTCTTGTCCGCATGGAAAGCATTCGCTCTGTTCTCAAAATGTGTTATCCATTGCATTCGGTGTGGACATTGATGGTGTTGCTGTCGATGGCTGGCATTAGTTTAGCATAAATTTCTTCGATTCTCTTGTGCGTTGCTTTTTCTGTGTCGAACGTTAGTGTGTTATATGTGTGTGTGGCAGCTCTATGGTTGTATCAAAACGTGCTTTTTAATTGCTTGACATTTGCTTTTGATAAGTTGGAGTTAACTGCATGTAATTTCCTTGGACAATAAAAAAAAATATTTTTTTTTAACTAGAGCCTTAATAACTCATCTATAATTAAGAATTTTATCCTGTACAGCTAATTTAAATATGGAATAATGAATTAGCTGAAACAGCGAGCTTTGTATTCTTTGTTATGAGACTGATTACGATCAGTAGATTTGGTCATTTATAGTATATTGCCATTTTATTTATGTCCGCAATTCCGAATCAAGAAAACATCAAAGTATTTTTTATACATTTAATATTTACTTATTCTTCACTACTTGTTTTGTCGTCTTCAAGTGATCCCTCGAGATGTAATACACTTAAGCTAAGTATTTTGCCAGTCTTCGAAACACTTTTCATAAGCACTTTTTGGGATGGCCTTCAGCGAATTTTCTTTTATCTTTTTATTCGACTGGAAACGGATTCCACGGAATGACAATTTCTGTTTGGGGAACAAAAAATCTGGTGTATACGGTGATTGATCCATGGTATTTATTTCATTTTTGGCTTTAAATTTGGGCACAATCGTGGCTCTATGCGATATTGCATTATCATCGTGTAAAATTTTTGAATTGTTCTTCCACAATTCAGGCCGCTTTTGATGGATGTTCTCATGTGCAAACGCCTCAAAACGGTGAAATAGAACTCGTTATTGACCGTCTGTCCCTCCGGAATAAATTCATGATGCCCAAAGCACGAATATCGAAAAAACAGTGAGCACCACCTTGGCTTTTAAGAAACTTTGGCAAGGTTTTTTTTTGGATTCGGCTCGTTTTTCTCCACTCCATTCTGATGACTTTTAACTTGTTTACATTCAAACTCATAAATCGATGTCTCATCGGCAGTTTTAATGCTCTCCATGAATATGGGATCAGAATTCGCACAATCAAGCATGTCCAAAAAGAAATGTTTTCGGTAATCTTTTTGAAAAAAATTCAGCTATACCGGGGCGGGTCGAGAAAGAACGCATTTCATTTTCATACCCAAAATACTATCCACCAAAATTTATTCGAACGGACACGCGAGAGATGTTGAGCTCTCTTGTTATCTCTCTAAAACTTGCCTGACGATTTTGAAGCAACACACCTTTCACTGTTTTAATATTTTCATTAGTTGAAGATGTTGAAGACCGTCTAGAAAGAGATTGTATTCAACGATTTCCCAATCGTCTTTGAAGGCTTTGCACCACTCTTGGGCTTGTATATATATATCTGTGTATATCTGTTTTTGTTAAACCGTAATCCTTTTCCAACATTCCCAACAATTTCTCAAACGAAATTTGGTTAGAAATACAAAATTTGAGACAAAATATTTTTCCAATATTTTTATCCATTTTAAAACTTGCAACGCACCTCACTGAACTTTAATAAATTCCACAAAGTAATTTTAAGCAACCGTAAAGTGTAGTTGTTTCAGATAAAAAGTACTCTAAATAAATGAACTGAACTCGTACTTTATATCACTCACGAATATTTGGTGATGTTTCACCAAGCCAATGCACGGCGCCACAAGTCAATTGCGAAAACCCATGAATTGGGCTACGAATTACCTCCGTATTCTCCATATCTCTGACTCTTTTCTGTTCTCAGATCTCTAGTAGTGATCGCAGGGAAGAAATTTTCGTCGAATGAAAATGTGATCACCGAAACAGAGGTCTGTTTTGAAGCAAAGGACAAATTAGACCACAAAAATGATGTGAAGAGTCGCTGTAATCAGTCTACCACCCTTCTTTTTCTTCTCTAAGAGACTTGCAGAGTTTGCTCTTTGTTCGTCGAGAGAGGACTCTACTTCTCAATTACCTATTCAGTCCAAAGTATAACCTGTTGGCAAGAACTATTATTCGTTGGATTTCGAGGCTAGGTCACCTTCAAACGGATCTTTTTCTGGTCACTTCCAAGTGAATGGCGTTGAGAGAACTTTCCTCACTTGCGTGAACTTCTACATATGGCTCCTTCCTCATCTAGTGAGTAATCATATTTAGTTGTGACTTCAAAGTTCGTTTTTTTCTTGAACTGCGCGAGATTATCAAATTTGCGCTAAACTTTTGCAGTAGTAAAATAATCGTGATTTTTGTCTAAAAATATCTCTTGTATGAGCAGAAGTGGTTCTAAATAAAACGAAGCATCAATAAATGGAAGAAGAATATTCGAGTATTAAAGAACGACAAATTAAAGATTTAAATAATGACATAATATCAGTGAAATATAGTTTCCTTTAACAACCCATCATTAAATGTTTGAATTTCAGCATTTCCGTCTTGACCCACATATCAGCAACATTAAGAAAAATTAAAGAAAGCGCCAAGAACAATGAAACAATAAAACATGGGAAAAGGATAAAATTGTGCAAAGCAAAATAAGCGAAGTAGAAAGAGAAAATCATTACGCTCGAACGCGCCAACAAACAAGACATGACAATCATTTATTGTAACTAACCAACAAATAGTGGAGTAAACAAACGCTTGGCAAGTTACGACCATATACTTTTATAACCTTTCTCAACTTTAATGGTGAGTGTGGTAAATGTGTAACAACTCAACAACATAGTAAGCAGCAAATTTAAACGGCTAACCGTTTCATCGCTTCCACACATACACCCAACGAGTCAAACACTCGTTAGCAACATTCATTCATCTTTGAATTGACCTTTGCTGATGCGGACTGACAGAGGCGAAGCGAAGTATTGTATTGTTGCACATACCTATATATTACATAAACATATATTTGGTTTTGTTGTTGTTTATGTGTGGTATATACGGCACAGCTTTTCTTTTTGATATCACAGTTGGCCGCCAAACCTTCGACACCAGCGCCGCCTTGGGCGCTGTCTTGAACAATGTCCAGCCAAGAGAGTTAATCAGTTTAATTAGAAAGGCCACAAGGGTTAGACAGCGGCCAATAAGGTCGTTAAAGGCGTTGATTTGGCAACTGGAAAATTGGATACGGATGTGTAAATATAGATATTTAGCTATATATACAGCTACTAGGTACTTATTTCTATATATAGGCACCTATGTGGGTACAGAATTTATAACACGAAGCTTTTGCTGCAATTCAGGAAGCGTTAAAGTGTGTTATTACTATCAGCAGGTGTACTTCTGGGTGCATATAGGTGCGTATACGTGGCTATGCTCGAGTGTGTGGGCTTTAATACTCAGTTTTCTCCTCTTACTTCAATAATTTTGCCATTACTCTGCTATAAGCCTGTATCCTTTCAAAGCTGTATAAAACTTAGAGCGCATAGACCTTTAATTAGTGTAAAAGTAAATAATACACTCACCGTTGTGAATGATTAACGATAAGTACTATAAAGCGCTTGTGTGTGGGTGTGCGCGAATTACTTTTGTATGCGTAATTAAATTCGCTTTCTCAGGCTACAATTATGTTGCCGCATCACATTAAGCCAATATAATAATAATGCAATGCGCTTAAAATAGCTTTTTTCCTTAACTTCAACAGTTTAATCTACTCTTAGGCGCTTTAGCAGCGCACACTTGCATAATTGCGGCGCGCTTGCGTAAAGAAGCAGCAGCTGCAAGCGCGCTTCAAAACTTAGAAAATAGATGAAATTACTGAAATATTGAAATGCAGCTGAGCGCTGAGCTTTAAGCTGTCGCTACCGCTTATTGGTTATGGCGCCGGAAAGTATGCAAGGCATGCGAACGCACGTGATTTGGCGAAATGCATGGTGGCGTTGCGTAAAATCACGTGAGCTTAGCTCAACATGAAAATGTGGTTATGCCACGTGATGCCATAAGAAGTGTGCCCTTGTATGCGTGTATGTATGTATGTATTTCAATCGGAGCTTCTATATTCAGTAGCTGAGCGGTGTGTGGGCGCCGTAAAGTATGCTTCGTTCTACGTGCATGAAAAGTTTGAGAATTTATTTAATTCCACACGCCCGTGCATAATCGTCAGCTGGGCAAGCACACACCTGCACAACGACAAACATACAGGTGTATATCCGCACACACACACCCACACATCCACAGCCACAATCACCGAAGACAAATGACAAAAATTTAATACCAAACATTATTTTGGCAAGTTTCTTTCTTGGTTTTCACCCACTTGCTCTATGCACACATATGCAAACTTATGCTGCTGAGCACCACCATACAAATTCTTAGATGCCGCGCACATAATACCCTCTGCACATGTGCTTTGGCTTTTGGCGCTGACTTGCAATCACCTGCCACGCTTCAAGTTGCCTAATTCTTACAGAGTTTGTAACATAACCTCACCATTTCTGCATGGAACTTGACTCACCACCAAACCAACAAATAAATACGCTTGTATATGTGTTTTTCGTACTCTTGAATAGAAATGGTATATATGTATATATGTGTGTGTGTGTCGTTTTTGTATGCGTCTACTTTGTGATTTCTTTAGCCAAGTGTTTGTGCATGACTTTTACTCTTTTGCGCTTTTAAATCCTATTATTTTATTATAATAGAGCGTGCGATGGGGCGTAGCCGCTATTGTTGGCTGTCTTGAATCGAAAAAGTTTGGTTAGGTCGGAAAATTTATAAGTAACTTAGACGAGTGCAATCACATGTGGTTTCTTATATATATAATCTTGCGTATATTTTTAAAAATGTGTGTGTGTGTATTTGAGAACGTACACATTTTGTACAATGGCGGGTTTAGGTCGGGCTTTCACTTCGAGTTTTGTTATATTATCAGTTAACCTGCTAGTCAAGTTTATTCATAACAAGAGAATTGTTGTGCACTATGCCCACCTTTTATTTCTTAGAGATTTCAACTTGACATTTTTATTTTGCTACTTTTGGGTTTCGAACTCAGGCTCAATGAATTAGTTGTCACACACTCGCTACACTTTGACTATTGCGGTTGATTAAATAGTTTTTATCACTTCGAATCTCTTATCTCACACTCACTCAAAGGCAATTTAATATGCTTTGCCACATATTCTTCTTATTGCCGCCCAAAAACGGTATTTGTGAACTCTGTAGTATGTATAAAGATAATGTTAGTAAGTAATCAAAGTAATGGCGATAGCACAAAAATCATCGAAAAAAAAACTAAAATGAAAAGCAAGTAAAATACGTAAAAGTTCCTTCTTGAAGTCAATATAATAGAATTGAAAAGTTTTAATTATTTATTTGGTAAAAGGTTTGGGTGAACTAGATTCGGTTTTTGCGTAATATTGAATACCGCTTGTGAATTAATAGCACAATAGTTAGGTTAGGTGTTTTCTGAAACTATACAGAAGCTAGCATACCCTTTACAAATAAAAAAGGGTCAAGGATTTCAATTTAATCGGTCGTTTTGTATGGTGGCTATATAATAGAGTGATCCGATGTAGACATTTTTTTCAGGTATTGTAGAAATGCTTTAGATAATAATCCTTGGAAAATTTTGTCAAGATATCTTGTCTAATAAAAAGATTTTCTATACAAAACCTGACTCAGATCGTTCAGTTTTGTATGGCAGTTGTATGATATAGTGATCCGATCTGGAAAATTTATTTAGACATTGTAGCAATGCTTTACATAGTACTCCACTGGAAATTTTGTGAAGATATCGTGGCTGATAAAAAAGTTTTCCATACAAGAACATCATTTTGATCGGTTAATTTGTAAGGCTGGGGATGCAATCTGGAAAATTTCTTGATTCTGATCGTTCAGTTCGTATGGTAGCTATATGCTATAGTCGTCCGATATTGTCAATTTCGACAAAACAGCACCTTCTTGAAGAGACAAAGACGTGTTCAAAATTTCAGATCAATTTCTCAAGAACTGAGGCACTATTTCGCGTATATGCAGACGAATAAGGCTAAATTTATCGTCATACTGATCACTTATACATAAGCGACAAATATTACTCAACAACAATAGCAGCAATAGATAGTTCTACCGATTTTCAATTCAAGTTCCACAACAAATTGCGTTGATCTCACTCAAAATGCAATGAAATAATCCCAGTAAGGTAGCGAAAGTAGTCTTTGACCTATTAAACTTCATACCGCCGCTGAGAACTTCACACTCTAATTTTATAATTTTGGTTGTAATACTACCACTAGGAATGTAGCCAACCGGTAATCGGTGGAATTGGTGTCTTACCAATCTCAGACAGAAATTAGGTTCGGTTCTGAGGGATGTGGGTCGCTAGATTCAAATAACTTATTTAACTCACCACATCACAGTGTTAATACAAACTACCTAAAATAGTTCCAACAGCCACATATTACGGAATATGTTACTCGCCACCAAAATATAGCATTTTCAGACAAATTCTGCCTATCAATGCAAGCTCGTATTATCCCAAGGCTCTGTGCATAAGTATTTTGTGCACAGGCAAAGTTTTTCGGAAATTCTAATATTGTGGGTGTAATAGATAATTATAGCATTTATAGTGTTATAATGATGGCTGACGTTATGTGCGCCTATGCCTACTCATATGTACATACATATATACATATAAACGACTATATACTGTCAGAAGTATATGTCCTTGCTAGCTTTGGTGTGTGCTACGGCAAATACTTTAATAAAAGTTTGACTCAGCTGAGGTCGTTTCAGTGCAAATAGTTTGAATTTTCATGGCTTTTGGTTTCGTCACCTTTTGCTGACTGCTTTTGTGCGATAACGGTAATATGTGGAAATATTTCTAGTTGTTAGCTGCAAACAGCAATCTGCTGTTACATACATATGTGTGCGCTCACACATCACAGTCGCATTTATTAAATATTTTCATAAACTGAAGCATCAAAACTTGACCTTCTAAGCGATGTTTAAATAATTACTTTAATTACGGTTAGGACTTTGTTGGAAAATAACAAAAAAAACTGCTGCCTTATTTACTTTGAAAATGTAGTGCTAAGAGTTGTCGAGCTTTAAATTGCGGTTAGTTTGGTTGCTTTGGTTAGATTAAAAAGATTGAAGATTAAACGAATAAAAAATAAATTACAGGTAAAAAAATTCATATTTCGGATTATGTGTAAATGACCATGAAGAGTTTAGAGTTAGGCAGGGAGGAAGTTGAGAGTATGGTATTCTGGGTATCATTAAAAGCTGTCAGTTACTTTAAAGTTACAGGTATGTTAAGTGATAACATTGAATCAGTATATGCTAGATGTTTATACGGTCAACTAGTTGCGCTTTATGTACTGTCATATAAAACTCATATCCATCCTCAATCTTTTGACGTTGTATCTCTCTCTGAAATCTGTGCAATATTTTCGCTTGACGAAACTTGTCACATATCACTTTCAATCTTTTCCTCATTGATGGGTTTTGAACTCAATGTATGGATTATGCTTTATACTGGCTATCGACTCTTTTATTAGAAATTTGGTTAGAGTTTGATTAGTTGGCTTGGCAGAAAAAGGAGGATAGCCCATTAAGTTTTTAAGAAATTCTTTGATAAAACGAAGGCATTAGCTTCTTTGTCATTTAATCAACGGCGAGTTAGGAACAAAATGCTATTATAAAGATATTTGATACAATTTTTGCCAAATAAGAATAGTTAAAAGTCTAATTTTTAAAAAAGTTCTCAATGTATGCTCGGCAATTATGCAATTTTGCCTTTGGTTTTGAAACTTTAGTGCTTCTACCAACTATAAATAGCCACTCAATATCTAGTCTACGTGGTCCGAACTGATCAGTATTTGTATTTGGTGTTTACCTCAGAAGCACTACAAAACATTATTCAAAGAAGTAGCATGGTATTTCAGCAGCAACTCAAATCTACTAACAACATGATTTTGTTCTTAGTTTCATACTCGACATCTCGTGATCTTATTATATTCCGTTGAAAGTGCAGTTACTGTAATTTCTGTATATTTCCAAAATTTGATTAGTGTTGCCATTTGATTGAAGATTTGCTTTAAATTCTTCCTTTATGCTAATGATCTGACCACGTAAGCATTGTGGAATCACAGTTTCGATTTTCTGAGAGGAACTGGACAAAAAAATATTGAAGCTTTTTAAATAAGTTGCACCCAAAATTAATATCGATTTTTGGGTATCTCATGAGTTTACGCAAAGAAAAAAAAAACCAAAAAAAAGTCATAAACCGAATTTCAATTTGTGAATCACTGGTAAATCATAACAAAATTGATAAATTTCTGAAGCGGATGATGAAAAGAAGCCACTTACGACAACGTCAAATAAAAATAGCAGTGTCGATTGACGGTGACAGCTACGATGTGTGAAGTCTTTAGTGGGTTTGAAAAGGAGTTATCATGAATTGCTTCCCTAAAACCACGTTCTTATTTCGGGGCTAAACTGACAACAATTGAACAATTGGACCATCTGAAACAAGCAATTGCCCAAAAGTCTCCAGTTTTGGTCAATAAGAAAGGGATTGTAATCCATTAGAACAACGCCAATCCACACGTAGCCACATTGACTCCTCCCTCAATAGCTCCAAATATATGGTTGCGATTTTAGTCCAGATTTGGCACCAAATGATTACATAATTTTGTCTATGACGAATATTTTTACCTTTAAGAAATTGGCCTCAAGAAAAGCTTGTACAAATTGACTTTGTCAGTTTTTTGACAATAGGGACGGGTTTCTCTGTAAGTGACATTTCAAGTATACCTTCAAAATGGCGTCAAGTGATCGAACAAAACGTTACATATGTCAACTTTGTTAGGTTAGGTTAAGTTAGATGGCTGATCAAAATCGCATGTTAACTACTATATGTAGTTCTTTGTGAAGCCATAGGAAAAAAAAAAACTCTGTATTCGCGCTTATAATTTAACAAAACGTTTAGTAGCCAATACAAGTTTTCAGAGGCGTTCCATTTCCGGCCGTTCGGTGCGATGTCTGTAGCTATGCGCTCCCACATGTTTAAGTCTGGACCTTCTAAACGCAGGACAGTCAACAAGGAAGTGTTGAGTTGTTTCCACCTCATTTTCTTTCATAGAGCTTCTGCAGATGGCGTCTAGTAGGATTCCCAGTTCTGCTGCGTCAAAGCCAATAACGCAGTGGAATGTTAAAAGCCCCACAACTAGGGAAATGCTTGCCTGACTGGAGGGCAAATAGAACACTAGATCTCTTGCGATCGATCTTGGGCCAAAATATTTTTTCGACAGGGCATGTACCGATGGTAGCCCAGCGCTGGCCAAACTTCCGCGAAGCCAGCAAATAGTAGAACACAAGAGGATACGGGAGCACCGACTCGTTGCCATTCTACCGATAGCGATTCCTGTGCGCCTTTTCTTGGTAGGCCATCAGCTTTGCGATTCCGCTGTCACCTGGCACCCATACCAGTTTTATCACAAAGACTCGATGCTATAAATAGCGAGGTTAGGCTCTCTTTGATCAGCCCTATCCGCAATGTGTATAAGGTCAAGGCTAATATTGCTGCTCTGCTATCTGAGTGGATGGTCATTTCTGTTTACTTGAACTTATATTTAGGAGAATAGCACCGCTAAGTCTTCAATACAGTATTTTTGCTTAGCAATTTGAATGTAACAGTTCTGGAAAAATAATTTGTCTGCGGGGACATCAAAACATATGTAAATGAAGAAGATGATACAGTTACCAATGACATTTGTTCGTATCTTTCTATTTTTTTACGTTGTTAATTTTGCTGTCGAAAATATGAAACTCTTAGATAAAGACTTGCATAGAAAATTATCTCTATCTAGATTTTAGCAAACATTCAGAATTTTAAATTAAATACTTAGAAAATTCTCTTTAAAGTAAAGACTTATATAATTAGATATTTGCTAAGTGCATAATCCAATCATTTTGCCCAGCATGAAATTATTGCCTTTCTTCGACTAAGAGTATACACGTTGTATATATTCGCTTATATACTACGTGCATATACTGGGTCCCACAAACAACATAAAACGTCCGCATGTCTAGTACATGCTTATCCAACCGCATGTTCGAGCCAAACCACTTGAATATTACTATTTTCTCCCATTAGACCAGACTGTTGCTATGCAAATGGCTAATTAAGAGCATTTAATCACTTTTGGCACACAACTAGGGTAATGGATGTGAGTCTAGCTGGGGTAAGCTACGAACTACAAGCAGTTTGTTTATTACCAATAGCTCCCACAATGGCTTTGGGCTAGCACTTTTCTGTGTACACATTTTATATTTTGTCGTTTTTATGTTGCCACCAAAGAAAGGTATGGCGACGAGAGCTGCTTTTGTATTTTCATGTTGAACACACAGAGTGCCACATAAATTCACAATTTATTTTACATGCCGACACATAATTTTACAACTTAAGTTGCGTATGTGTACGATATGTATTATCTTTACGATTTTGGCTTAAACGCCCATAACTATGCTACATAATTTTACAAATTGCGCTGCCAAGTAGGTGGCAGCGATAAGTAGAATCAACCATAACTTTGCACTATGATAACGGCAATCTGCATGCATACAATGATAGTTTTATTTAACTTGCCACATTTAGGGGCGTGCAGAAGTGTGCTTTCTATGTACTATTTAATAGTGAGCGGGTGAGCGGGTTTTGTGTGCGAGACTCTCCTCTCTCTTTAACTACTTTATTTTCACAATTCGCGAAAAATGCGCACAAAAGAAATGAATTAATGGGAAAATAAAATGGTAGTAGCTTTGAAATTTAATGCGCCCCAAAACAGCCAGCGGTATTGGCGCGGCAA
Organism: Bactrocera tryoni; assembly: GCF_016617805.1. Classification (NCBI taxonomy): domain Eukaryota; kingdom Metazoa; phylum Arthropoda; class Insecta; order Diptera; family Tephritidae; genus Bactrocera; species Bactrocera tryoni. The sequence continues at coordinate 54,043,745 of NC_052499.1, forward strand.
CAACGACGATGCTTTTCAACAGCGCTCGGTGCAGAGGGTGCGCAGCAGCCACAAATAGCGAGTTTATGGTCACAGAGATTGATGCGGAGGTGGGTTAGTTGACGGGGGGGAAATTACCGAGTGTTTTTTTTTAGTTTTTGTTTTTGGGGTGCAAGCATATCTAAGAATTTATTTCACAGCATTCGCCGGCTGCCAGCAAAAGCGCACACCATTCCGCCATTATACATTGTGCCACAGTAAAGCTAGCAGCGGCGTCGGCAGCATCGTAACAAATTTGCTCTGGCTTTCGTTGGTGCCTTTCACTTTTTCACCACCCCTTCCTTTTCAACGCTGTGTGTGTTTTTGGGCAAAGTTGGCAGCTAAATAGCGCAGCACAATCGCCACAAATTTGTTGATGAGGGGCGCGTTGTTGGGTGTTAAAGTCTTGCCGAGCGCAAACTACTTTTTAAATAGCCACACTCATTTGTATAGTGTCGAAATGGATTTTTGAGGGGTCGTAAGCTGGCTACAATGGCAGTTGAGTGGTGGAGGCATTGAGGCACTGGTTAATAGCCGTAAATCTTATATATTTCGTCTGTCTGGCCATTAGCAAATACCATATACTATATGTTTCTATATATACTTATATAGTATGTTAGCCTTTATTCATTCGTCCGCACATAGCGTTTATCTGCAAACATTTGGCATAACAAATCAGCTGGAACTCGTAGCGTTCATGGCCTTTTGTAGCTTCATTTGTTTTTACTGTTAATTTGTTTATGGCAACAATTAAAAGTGAACCGAAATTTCTTGCTAAAAGTATTTTCACGTTAAATGATCCACAGCAGAAATAAAAGGCAAAGACTAAGAGCTATAGATAAATTAATTTTTATATAAACTGGTTGAGAACTCTTCGCCGTATTTTAATAGCCAAGCGAAAAACGAACTTCAGATTTGTAAGACAAATACGAGTGTAAATTATTTTGCTTTGAGTTACAGAGTGTGGTATTACATGGCATTACTTTGAGTAGCTGGGCATAGTATCATCTCAAAAGTATATCTCCTCAAATACATATTAAATCGAGTATGCCCTATAAGAATATTTGAAGCAGCTGCACGCTAAAAGAGAGAAGAAAACCATTTTCCAAATTTCTCTGTAAATGCCAAGCTCTATCACAGATTGTGTGTGAATTAAGTTCGAACAAACGCGATTATGTGGCTAAATAAAATTTAATTTAAAATTTATTGAAGGCTTTGAACAATTGTTATGCCTTAGCCAAACAAAGATTAAATATTATTGGTTCTAAAAGCAATTTAACATCGGGAAACTTTGACAAAATCTATATGACAATATTGGGCACATGAGAGTAAAAGCAAATAAGTGGTTCCTCACTTTGTAGTTGAAATTTTGGTACTCAAAAAGTTCTCGAGTTATTCTTTGCATTCCCTTATTCAGATTTGCAGTTTGTTAGCCTCGGAAGTATAAGTATATTTTAGGTAAAATAATGTATTCATTCTAAATTGCGTTTCTTCCACATAAAACTGAGAACGCCATATCTCATATATTGAAAGGTATTCATACTCTTATATTTTACCACACAAAATTCAAATATTGTCAGTTCCAGTAGAATTAATATTATTCGGTCCGCAATAAATATTTTCCAAAGTCCTCACATTTATCATCAACAATTCCTCGCACAATTAAATTTACTGCAAGTCTCCTTCCGTTATTTTAATTAAAGCTTCTTCGTTACTACAACTAATGCAATACACATACATCAGTTTAACTTTCAGTACAACAACAAAAATATGCTAACCTTCCCCATTCAATTATCAACTGCTTAAACTAAAATTTATTTCAATTTCACCAGAATTCCTCTGGAAATTCCTCAGCAGTCCACGCCAAGCTTTGCTTATTTTTGCGGCAAATGCGAAAATAAAATAAGAATTCCAAAAACTCACAAGCCAAAAAGCAAAAAAAGGCATAGAAATGAAACAAGATTTAATGCAAAGCGAAGCGAAATAAAGTACAACAAATGAAATTGCAATGACATGAAAGTTCTCTGTTAACCATGAAATATGTTGTGCAAATTTATTTGCGCTACAAACATTTTAACCACAACAATAAAAATAACAACAACAAGCGAGGGCCAACGAGAGAGCGACGCACATTGAGCATGTGACAATAGAAAAACAAAAGCAATACATAATGAAAGCAGTAGTAAACAAGCTTGATATGAAGGCTGCACGCTGCAAAAAACACACTTGCAACAACAAAAGTGCTACACATACCCATGCAACCGCATATTTTAATGTAGTTGTACATGTACTCAAATGCATATGTATGTTTGCTGAAATTTACTGCAATTGCAGGAGATTTCATAACTTTGCTTGGAAACTGACTTGGGTTGTCATTTCTGAACCCAGAAGAAAAACAAAAAGTTTTGTCAGCTATAAAATATAATTTAAAGAAATGTGTATTTAACGGGTGTACCTTTTTTGAGCTGTCGGATAAAAAAGGGTTTTAATGCTTAAGAAATGTAATTGGAAGTTTATTTGCGTTATCTTTATCCTTATCCTTATCCTTATTTTTATCCTTATTTTTATCCTTATCCGTATAATTATCCTTATCCATACCCTTATTATTATCCTTATCCTTAGCTTTTCCTTATCCATTTCCATATCCTTATCTTTATCCTTGTTCTTATTCTTATCCTTATTCTTATCCTTATTCTTGTCCTATTCCTTATCCTTATTCCTATCCTTATCCTTATTCTATCCTTTTCCTTCTCCTTATCCTTATCCTTATCTTTATCTTTTTTCTTATCCTTATCCTTTTCCTTTTCCTTATGCGTATTCTGGTTCTTACTATTATCCTTATTATTATCCTTATCCTTATCCTTAACCTTATCCTTATACTTACCCTTATCCTTATCCTTATCCTTATCCCTATCCTTATCCTTATCCTTAACCTTATCCCAGTTCTTATTATTATCTTTATCCTTAAACTTATCCTTATACTTACCCTTACCCTTATCCTTATCCTTATCCTTATCCTTATCCTTATCCTTATCCTTATCCTTATCCTTATCCTTATCCTTATCCTTATCCTTATCCTTATCCTTATCCTTATCCTTATCCTTATCCTTATCCTTATCCTTATCCTTATTCTTATCCGTATCCTTATCCTTATCTTTATCTTTCTCCTTACCATTATAGTTATCCTATTACTTATCCTTATCCTTAGCTTTTCCTTATCCATTCCCTTATATTTATCCGATTTAGAATTTCTTTTGCCCTTAATGTACACCCTTTATTACTATTTTAAGTATTTTTCTCATAATTGTTTGCACAAACAGACAAGGAATACATATAAACGCTTACTAACAGACTGAGCAAATTGAGCAAAACAATTTTTAATTTTATTGCCATCGTTCTCTCCAATTTGAATCCCTTTAGCTCTGCTTTTCTACCAACATGATCTGTTAAGACGAATTGCGGTTGTATTTAGTTCTGAGATGAATATTGCAAAGTCAAGTAAGAGCTAGCGCAAAACTACAAAAATAAGGTAACTGATTAAGTGAGCTCTGTGTTATTTAGTGAATCTTAGATTTTCTAGATTATTGTATTTTCCAATGAGGGATTATGGTTCACCCCAAAATAAAATGCAAAGGCGTTGGTTGTCGTAAAGAAGGAGGGTGAGCGCAGAAACTTTTTGGGTATTTTAGTATACACTGAATTTTATATTAGATTAATAATAAATTAAAAATATTGTTAAAAAATTCTGCAATCATCTACATGTACTATAATTTGCAGATTTTAAAACTAAATTTTTATATATAAGGTCTTATATAAAATAATATTAGGTTTTTTCACGCAGAACAGTCTGTAAAATATAAAATCTGAGCTCGAAGATTTTTTCGCATTTTCGTGAATCATTTCTATTTCGTTAAACGTAATCTTGCGAGTCTTCAAATTCGAGATTTTCGTGGTTTAAGTTATATAAACATATTTTCAAAAGGAAAAACGTTTTCATTCTCACATAATTATATAGGCGACTAGAAGACTGTAAATGTTGAAGATAAGGGACCCAGCCTGGAAAGTACAATGAAATCAACTGAATGGTCGAAACGTTACGAGGTTAACATAAGTATTTATCGAAAGACCATTCAAAACTTTTCAGTCAAAATATCATTAAAGGCTATATATGGAGTAATTTTTTTCTGGTGTTATTCACATTTTTCATTCATTGAATTATCATACAGAAAAATATATAAAATCGATAATTTTTTGGCTTATTTGTTCACAAATTCTACGAAATTTAGTATTTGAACACACTCTCAGGCATCCCGCCACCCATATTGCGCCCTTTGAAGACAGCCTGTTGTTTACATACTCGTAACTCTATATGACTTATTTCAGAAAAGCCTGCTTGTCTGATGTCTTGATCTGACCTCCTCGAAAAGTGGTCTATTGGGTCAAGTTACATGACCTAGGTCGGCAAATAACGTATATCTACCTTTCTTGCAATGATTTCATCGCCAAAAAATCGTCCCAACAAAATGGCGGTCCCACGAAACGAAAGGCTTTTTGTAGCACTCAATATGCGATTAATATTGATTAAGGGAACCAAATTAAATTGCCTTTAGGGCTTACCCTTGACATTAGAGATGGCTTCATCTTTAGTTTTAACCAATATAACCTTAGGAATATAAATCCCTGGATACGAAATACTCTAGAGAGTCTATTTAGAATTTTTGTGCAATAAATATCTAATTTTTACTTAGATAGCCTGTTTGACAACGAACCTTCTAAGGGATGTGCTGCCCTCGTGCGTCTTTTTCAGTATATGTCATAAATTTGACTTTATGCTTGCGTAAATGTTGTTTGCCTAGAGTATCTCTTCATTTTATTAGTATGAAGAAAACTCCAGCCGAAAGTATGCGTAATTTGTTAGACCGAATTGAAAGACCTGGGCGGCCAAAAAAGATTGAAGATAAAGAACTGGTAGCATTACTCGATGAAGATTATTGTAGAAACCCAAGAAGAGAAGACCAGGTGATGTCATTAATGTGTAGCGCTACTCATTAAATTGAAGCGAATCGTTGACAGGAAATAACTTTCAATCATGAAGGCGCTCTCATGTTGCAAGACCCGTTAAAAACTATATGCTAGACAGCAGCTGTGAAATTTGCTTCACCCGCTTTATAGCCCAGAATTGGTCCTTTCGACTTCCATTAAATCCGTTCAACGCAGAATGCCGTCACTGGATTTACAACAAATTAAGGATAAGGAAGCGCAACAAATGGTTCTTGTAGTGAATAAAGACAATACGAAATATCTCCTGCCATCAAACAAACAGTCGTCGCACTCGCGACTAGGCTTCCACTTCACTGTTGAGAGTCATAACTTCGAAGTCGTAGATAATTTCGTCTATCTTGGAATCGGTATTAACAACAACAACAATGTCAGCTTCGAAATCCAACGAATAATAGCTTTTGCAAACAAGTGCTACTTCGGACTGAGTAGGCAATTGAGAATTAGGGTCCTTTCTGGAAGTACCTGCCGGGAGAAGCAAAAAAAGAGCAAATACCAGTTGTGTCGCAAGCCCGGGGCAGTGCGTTTGCGACGGAGTCCACGAATTGTCAGAAAGATGGAATACGTTATAGCTTCAGATGGACAAACTCTCGAATAAAACAACTGTTCAAGTTGTTCTTAAAAAATGTTCAAGTTTTGACACAAAAAATCGATATATTTATCGATTTTTGAAGTACTTAATTAATCCTGAATATGAATCACCTTGTGCAAATAAATGTAATGTGAAACAGTTTAAAATATTTTAGTCTATTTGCACAAGTTTAAATTACTTAGAATTACTTAGAAATTAATTTTTTTCGTAGCTGCTGCGGTAAGTACATAAGCCTTTCACAGAATTCACGTGGAATTGATTGGAATTTCATTTCAGTCAGTGTCGGGATTTAATTTTTCTTTAATTTTTGTATTTATCGGCGAAAGAGCTTTGATGTTGAAATTCCAGGAATATTTAGCATTTATTCAGTTAGAAAAGTATGCCAATTGGAAAATAATTTCTAGCAAACCTAATCGCCGGCACTTTTAAATTCTTTTGCTCGGCGAGGCGTTATTTATTTGGAGAATTATTGGCCAATCACTGAAAGTGAGTTTTAAGGCTCTAAGACTACTGAATAGAGTGACATGAGAATATTTCTGTCTAAATAAGAAATATATTTAAATATTTTAGTTATGTTTAAATATAGAGCATCCTTATATGACTTCTTGTATTTTTAAATCAAATTTATTTCATTTGATGTTCATGTGTGTCTCCACAACTTCCGTAGTGTTTGTAAGCATGTATTATAAAAAGAGTGAACTATGCATAGATCATATATAAGTAGATAATATTCTGCTTGTGCATGAATGCCCACACACACACACACATATCTGCCGGCTTGACACCATGCGTCAGTGGCCAGCTGAGCGTTCTTGTTTTGCATTGCCTTGTTGTTGTTGTCACAATAATTGTTCTTCTTGTTCTTGTTGCTGCTCTTGTCCTTGCTGTCCTTGTGCCCATTCATATATTTAGCATATTTTATTCGCATATGATAATATTGTGCAAAAAAATATTTTTATAGTGTAATGCCGCATAAATTAAGTTGACGCAAACTTAATGGACCTCAAACCGTTAAGCCATGCAAAATTTATCTGACTGCCTGATAAGCATCTAAGTGTCGCACATCCATACACATAAATATTTAGCAGCCACATTGATGTGTGCTTATGTGTGTGAGTTGCTGTGTGTTGTTGCAGCATATTTCGTCAAGCGTGGCGTTGATAGGAAGCGGATGCGGCATGTGGCAAGTGGCATGTGACAAGTTGTTAGTTGCTGTTATGCAAGCTCATAATTTTATGTTCGCCCATTAGGTGTTAGTGCTTATTTATTTATGTTGGCATTTGTTGTTGTTATTTGATATTCATGCCACTTCATTAAATTACCCATTTGATTATTTTTTTTTTTGGGAACGCATGTGCTTAGCATTTTATTTATCGCTACTTTTATGTAATTGACATACTTCACTGTATTTAAGTGCAATGTCTGACAATTTGAAGAAGGAAAAGGAATATAAATTTTGCATGAGGCATTAAATGTAATAAGAGCTTAAATGACATTTCTCAGAATCTTCATGTTCGATTAATAAATCAAGAAAGGCAAGGAAGGAAATAGCTTAAGAATGAAAACCGTGGATTACTCTATTTGTTAGTATAAACATATTAGTGCCTCCCTCAATAAAGAAGTACAGACGTACAGAGGAAGATTGTTCATTGTTCAACTCTGGGAAAAAAAATATGTCAGATGATCCCTTAATCAGCAAGTCTTTTCAAAATGTAGTACGAAGGTCATAATGCATGGAAATCTCATGGTGATGTTATAGGGATATTTTCTTACAACTATGTTGGGCCTCTATTAAGCACCTCAGGAACTATAGATACCATTTATTCTGTTAACAGTAATCTGGAAGACCTAGTTCTAGCTCACATAAAAGAATACATGCCATTGCGATAGTTCTATCGACAAGATAATGACCCAAGGCATATCTCAAAAGAACCTGAGCAGTGGTTTCATAGCAAAATTTTTGATGTTAAGAATTGGTCGGCATGGTCTTCGACTTGTATCCAACAAAACACCTCTGTGTGGATATGATTAGTAGTAACGAAAAAATTCTTCTACCTTTTTTCTACAAAACCTATTGCTACAAAAAACTACAACTTTTTGGGAACCCGCTGTTCTGTCAAAAACACAAATTTCGACAACTTCTTCGTTCATTATTTATATCACTATTATTCTTATTTAATGCCAGACACCTTTTTTCGGCAAAGCGTTCAATGAAAGCCGAATTTTATTTTCAATCAATCAATCAATTATCATTTTTCTTATCTTTATCTTTTTCTTTATATTTATATTTATCTTTATCTTTATCTTTATCTTTATCTTTATCTTTATCTTTATCCTTATCTTAATCTTTATCATCATCTTTATCTGTATCTTTATCTTTATATTTATCTTTGTCTTTATCTTTATCTTTATCTTTATCTTTATCTTTTCCTCTTCCTTAGCTATTTCAAAAACCCAATGATTTCGCATTAAGTGTTAGTGTAAAGCTTTGCTTTTCGCATTATTTTGCTTAAAAATTTGGGTCAAGTATGAAACGTCAACGCACTCCATAGCCTTAATTACATTAGTTAGCCAACGAAATAATAAAATCAAGTCAATGGTTATTAAAAGAGTTTTGTGGCAGAAATCGAATTGAATGTCATCAATATCGGCATCAGGACAAACGCCGACAGCAATAAAAAACTGATGCAACAGTAACAGCAACAACACTACTTGCAACCACATTCTGCACTTACACACATACATTCATGCAGATCTATCTAACTGGCAACGAGTGAGCAAACTTGCAATAAATTTCAATTTGATTGTAATTTCAAATGAAATTTATAATGTAGGCCAAGAACCTGCACACACTCACTCATACACATCCAAACAGACAGACAGCGTACTACTCGAAGTGTTCTGCAACTCGAAGTGTAGTTGTTGCATACTTACAGGCTGCCGTGGCACTGCCGAGCAGAGAATTGAAATAAATTTGATGTGAAGTCATAGTTGCAGTGACTTGGAAGTGCGTCACAAGTAGCTGCGACAGGGAGAGGCTGCATGAAAGAGAGAGTAAGCGAAGTATGTGACAGCGGGCGACGGGGCTACCGGCAGTTGCAGACGCAAGTCGCTTATTGATGTGCTCAGCAATGTGTTTTAAGTGAAATGTACAGTTGCAGCTGATGCAGTCGAGCGCAACCCAGCGTGAATGTGCTCTGTGGCAAGTAGCGCTTGCAAGTGTGTATATATGTGCATATATATGTATACTGTACATGTGGCATGACTGCAGCTGGCCTCTGCCTGCGCATAGCTTTCGCTGCAAATCGAAATTGAAGTGGCAGTGCAAGTGTATTTGCAACACACACACATAAGGATTTGCTTTGCTAATATATAGCTATGACATTATGCTTCGATCTGTCTATTTTGCAAGCAATCTATTTTGCTATACTTATATGTATGCTACTTTAGATATATATATATATATATATATTTAGATGTACCGTTGTCTTTTGCTATTGATTTCTACGACTTGCAGCATTGCTCCTTTGCCACACATCCTTACAGCTTTAATCCTCACACTGGTCCTTATGGGTTTGATTCGCTTTTTAACTAGTATTTTGTATTTATATTTGCATTTGTTGTCGTTGTTGTTGTTGTTATTTTGGTTTTGTGTTATTTTCTGCATTTCTACTTCAGTTTCAAGGACCTGCAAGAATTCACTTTGCAACAATATACATATGTATGTATATTTTTTCTACTTTAAAGCCACTTGCCTTTTCCCTTTTCGCTAGACACTCTCTTGCTCCCGCTCGCATTTGTGGATTTGCAGTTGAACGTGCAACTGAGGCGAAAGTTGCAAATTATGTCACATACATCGCACAGTGCCTTTGTTAGGTTAACTTTAATTTTTTGCTATTGTTGTTGTATAAGTTTACATTTATTATTATTGTTGTTGTTGTAAGTTACCGCAGGCCAGCTCTTTGACCAGCACAATGTCTGCCAGCTATGAATGGGGCCACTAAACTTGCTTGCCACATTTAGTTGCATGCTGCATGTTGCATGCCACACCCGCCGCCCACAAAACTATACCTGTTAGCCTACTTTCGCAATGCTTGTGCATTTTATTTCCTTTACACAACTGTGATTCCACGTCGTTATTTACCCGTTCCCTTGTTTTATTTACTGTTAGCTCAGTGCTTAGTTTGCTCGCTCTTCACATGAGCTCACACACCCATGCATTTGTGCAGTTGTTTTTGTTTGTTTGTTGGTTTAACAACGCACTGCTGATATTTTATTTAAAAAGGCTGGCTTCTTGCCTTCTCTCCACTTGCCACATGTCCTTGCTCTCCCGCTTTGTCCAGCTGTACTTCAATGGCTCTTCACTACTATTTGTTTTATGAGTATTCAGTTGCGAGTTTTACGTTGGTCCATAACGGCGACGTTCACGTTGCAACATATAACTAAGCTTCCACTTAAATAAATACCGCATATCTACACATGAACCCCCACTTCTCTGTGCATTTGTGTATGTGCGCGTAGCATGTTGTAATACAATATATTATATAATTTTCCGTTGGTGGATGCTTTCGCATGCGCTTCTCTGTAACTGTTGAGTAAATATGCACAATTTTGTTCGCCCATTTATTTAATCATTCAATGGAGTGATTAAATGTGGCCCTCAAGCGCGCACTCGCACTCAAGCAGTCGTACACTCAGCCGCTTCAACGCTCCGGCGCGCAAGCTGCGCAAACAGTTTAGTATCTAACTCAGTGCAAATGCATACTTAATTGGTATTCTTGTTGAAATGAGTCAATATTGACTCGCATACCCGCATATAATATTAATAAGCGCACACACAATGCCCAACAGATGAACTGTTAATTGTCTAATAATATTTACTCAATCCACGCCATTAGCTGTACATACTTTTATGTGCGATTAGCGCAACTATTTGTCTCTGCCACAGCACTTGAAATTAATGCGGTTAGAGAGAGAATATATAGAATTTATTGGCGTTCCTAGAAAGTAAAAATTGATTATAAAGGGTACGTGAATTGCACTGCTGTCTACAATATATATATATATGTATAGCGGCCGTACAAAGACGTATTCTAAGTCAAATTGATCACCCGCTGCTTGTGATGGTTTGATGGAGAGCTACGATGCCATCTCCAAGCCATATTTTTTTGAGAAAGCAGTGAAAACAACGACCAAAGTATATCTACAGTCTTGAAACCCATTGTGAAGCCTCTCAGCTAATCAATTCTTTTCAAAAAGCTGTAAAGTTTCCAGCAAGACCTTGCTCCAGCTCAGAAGACGGAAATAACGCTCTGGACTTCATATCAACGGTTCAGCCTGTTGGGTTACAAATTGTGATCTGTATTAGCGAGGATGGCTTGCTCTACTCTACACCCAAATTTGGAGTTGTGGAAGCGAGTTTTAACCGTGCAAAGCAAAATTTCCACAAGTAGGAAATGCGTCGAGATGGATGAGTGGTCAGTCCGTTCCGTGCTGGTAAGCAAATGGAAGACATTTCGAATAACTCGTTCTAATATTTGAAGCCAGTGATTAACACAATAAAAATAAAAAATAATAATTTTTTGTTTTATAAAAATGTTGTAAGCAAGGGTGTATAAATTAGCTATGTACTCGAAAGCCACTTAAATGATTCTGTTGAAAATTTCAAGACAACCTTATTATGGTAAACTTACTGCCGTATTTAAAAAGTTGTTCATAAACGAAATACATATATTTCCAAGAGTATGGGAACTAAATTAAATTCAAACTTCTGGGAAAGTTTAAGCCGGGTTTGATTTGCATTCATAGTGCAAACAGTTCATAGCAAGGGCTTTGAAACTTTGTTCGCAAAAATCTGCCACTGAGTGACGAGAAACCCGAATTATCGGAACCAAAATATAGTATAGTAGTATAATAGTATTAGTCGAAATAAAATTATTCTTCTTTATTGGAAATAAATGCTGATGCAATAAAAATTGTAGGTTAGTAAGATTCTCGTAGGTTGTACATATAGGTAGTAAATAAAAGTATGCTTGAAATTCAAATATTCAACTCATAGGAGATATTGTCGTAGAGAAGTAAACTAAATGTAAAACTTATTTTTAATAAGATGTGACAATCATCGCTTAAAATATTAAAAAAAATGCAACTTTTAATTATAAATAACTTTTTAGTAAAATGAAACATCCAAAGACACTTATATGTCTTTAGAAATAGTGCTGCTCCAGAAAAGGAAGAATATTAAAAAGCGTTAAGGAAGATTGAAGGAATCGTGTTTTATGAATATTTCATGATACAGCAACTATCTAAACTAAAACCTCAGCTAAGTTTGGAAAAATATGCAACTTTTTTCTTGGTGCTTTTCTTGAATAAAGCCGAAATATTTATTGGCCAGCAAGTTTCACTAAAAATATACTTATATCTTAAGATTGTTTTATAATTAATTCTTTTTTGTTTTAAATTATTTCAACACAGACATCTTTTAGCACAATTATTTGTATTACAGGAGCGAAAATGTCAAGGATGATGTAAGCTTTTAAATTTTTTTCGAAATGTTTTAAAATGCAGAATAACGTAACATAATTTTTCATAAGTTTTCTGGAGAAGAAAAAGATGGTATAAAACAGAAAGCCTTCTTATCGAAAAAAAAATTAAAAATTTGGTAGCAATTTGTTTATATGTATATGATGACAGAAACTGAAAATTTTGTAGATATATGTATGTAATATAGTGTGGTGTATCATAATCAACAAGAAACTAAGTTTAAATTTTTTTGATGATACGTTGTCTTGCATTTTAGGTGAGGATATGTTTTCATGGATAATATATATATTACTCATACGCCATTGTGTTTAGGTAACGTATATGTTTGGCAGCTCTCTAACAAAGCAAATCATTGGAAGTGGCTTTGAAAGCATTTAGATGAGTAAATGTGATTTGTTTTCTTTTATAATTTGTGAAAAACGTTGATTTCGTTTTTCTATATGGAATAAATGCAAAATGAGCTTATTTGAAAATGTATTAAAAATAAGTTACTCATACGTCATGTACTACTATTTGTATGCTTTAGTACAAACTTGAGCGTCACTATAACAAATGACTCTTTATGGGTATAAATGGAAAATAAATGATATTTTTTAGCAACATTTAAACCTTTCTCGCAAATTTCTAATGAAGCATGATATACAAATTTGAAGCGTTCCTTCGAATGAATGTGCAGTTTTACTAGAATATGTTTACAGTATATTGAAACTGTATTTGGATAAATAGTCGATTTTCATCAAATTCTTTTTAGTAAATTTTGCAAAAAGCAAACCTAAAATTAATTTAATTTATTGGTTTCACTTCCTTAACGTGATTGAACTAATTTTTGGACCTTAAAACAACTATTTTAATGATTATAACAATGCTAGTCCCTCCAATATGCCAGAGGGTAGTTTTATGAACGATTTTACACCAACAGATGGCGACGGCTAAATACTGCTTTATATAGAATGTGCTCTTCTTCTTCTGCTCTTTTTCGCTTAATCAATTCAAAAAGGTTGTAATAATTCCAAAAGACATCATTTATGTAATTTTATTGCAAATAACAGAGACTGCTTTGTGATAATTCACATATCTATGCCATTTTTCGTGTTAATAAGTTTACTCAAACTATTACTACACGAATCATAGCTGAAATATTTTTTTTTTAAGAATTAATTTAATTTTTAGAAGAGAGCGTTAAAAATTAAACCAAAAATAGTATACTATATTATTTTGTCAACCATTTTGTTATCTAATATAACATAGCTTGCAATCTAATTCAATTCTTATCAACATTATAAGTCATTATATCGTTTATAGTTAATAATATAGTTTACAATCTACTTCAGCTCTTATAAGCTTACGTCATTGAATTGCCTTTTTCGCCAAGAGAGATGTGAGATTTAGCAAAAAATATTTAAGATCGTTAAGCAATTTAATATATGTTGTCAAGTGACACATACGCAGACAGCTGAAGAAGATTAATAAGCCAAGCAGACATAAAAGTAGCGCGGGATGTATATGCGCTTAGACCTCTAAGTGAGTGAACAAATATAAAACACACGAAACATTGACGTATGTAAGCTTAACGAGATTAAAATGCGAAAAATCTCTTAAAACGCTTTTAAATAAACAGAAATATAAAAAATATACAAAATATATTACATAGTCAGAATGCTATGTAAGTATTTGTGTGAGGTTGTGCGTGTCTACAATGAATGTATAAATAAAACACATGCAAATAACAGCATTACGAGAGACAAAGCAACTCATTTAGCGCTAAATGAGACACTTTTTGATATACACGCACCGTATTTTAGACATAATTTTCCTCTAGAGCACATACATATATAGTATTTGTGTGTATGTATGTATATACATATGTGCCACAAATGAATCGCTTTGATAGCCTCGCTAATGCGCAGCGTCATTTGCAGAAGATATAAAATTGAGATCTCAACTGTGGCGCATGTCATTAAACTCCAAGAGTTGGAAAGCCGCGGAATTCAAGCCGCCAAATGCAAATTAACAAGAATTCGCAGAGACATTTGCTACGATTTGAATTTGCCACACATGCATGCACACTTATATATATATAATAAACATACATACATATGTATATGGACTTCTCTAGAAAGTGTTTCCCAACGGCAGCGATTCCGTTGAAAGCGAAAATTTGCGGTTGAATCGCCGCCACTGGTATCACAGCAACAGCGCATACTTGCCACAAATGTTTTTACGGCTCTAACGGATGACATGGTACAGACAGTGAATGTCTTCATTCAAACGGCAACAACAACAACAAATGCTAAGCATGCAGTATGAGTACAACAATAAGCACTAGTGACTGTTACCGCAAGAACCGCAAGATTTCGTGCGAGAAATTTGTTTGTGTTGCGCCTAGGCAAGGCAGCGCCTTTTTGATTCTTTTTGGCTGTCTTTTACACGTCAAGGGTGACAGAATTTGCCGCGAAACCCCAAAACGACGAAGTGTTTATAAATAAAAATGCGCTAAAATGTAAATGTAGGAATGATAAGTGTGTGTGTCGGCTTGTAGCAGCGCGATTCATTGACTGACATGCCCTTCGGTTGTGTTGTTGTGCTGCCTAACGTAACCTTAGATAATGTCTTTGACAGTCATGATAAAGACAAGAAGCGTTCGCTGATAAAATATATGCTTGCATACAGGGTGCGCTATTTTAAGTGAAGTTATGAATGTGTGGTGGACGTGGCGGCAATACTTTAACTGTTAAATTTATTTAACGAAACTAAATTTTGGACTTTTATTAAAAGTTTTTTGAGGAGCTAAAGGTAATCATAGAGCCTTTGATAGTTGTGTGTAGGTATTACAAATAATATCATAGCATGTTTGGAATCGGGTAGTACCGTAAACCATTGTTTTTCCCTATTAGACTAACACTATGTTATATTTTCTATATAAAAAGTTCAAGCTTCTAGGTTAAAAATCTTGACAATCCCTCATTTTTCTGTGAAGAGGTGCGAGTCTATGATGACTAGGTTGGGTTAAAAAGTCGATTTATACAAAACAAAGCGCTTTGAGCATTTCGCCGAAAGTAAGACTGCCGATATGTTTTCAGCTTAGTCTTGCAAAGGCTGAACAATGAAGGAGATACTGGCTGGACTTACCTTCCTCCATACAACTTAGGCAGTAAGAACTCCTAAAGTTTAAGCAGAGGTTGGCCGTCGCCCAGCGCCTGCTGAGCGAACGCTGGGTCCATGGGTCCAGTGCTATTGCACATGATGATAACGGAGATCCGCTTTGACGTGGCAAAGAGTCTTATAGTGAAGTTGGCGAGGTCAGCGCTAGTATCGCCGCTCTGTTGTAAGATTGAGTGCTCACCTTCCTGGACTGCTTCCATAATAGCAACCTCTGCTTGACAAAGAGTACAGTGGTACGGTAGCCTAATGCTGAGCTAATTAGGGAAATGTGTATTATCATCTGATCAAATGCGACCCGTACGTGTCCCTTCATACTGCCTTATTTCTTAGATTAGTAGAACCTCTTCTTATGATCGTGTTATTTGCCAGATGTTAGTTTCCTACGAATAAAACCTTGTTTGGTGATTTTTCATGGAAAAAAGTTTGAACAATGAAATCATTCCACATATTTTGTTAAAGTCTTGCGTATGAATAATAAAAATGCAAAATCCTGAATCTTTTGCAAACATATCTTTAAGTAGTGCAAAAGATATTCTTGAAAGTGTAGGCGATAACACAATATTCCTCAAACGCATCATTTCTGGTGGCGAAACATGGGTTTATAAATCGAATATGTCCAAGAACATATCAGAAACTGCACCAAATTTGAGGAGAAGCCGAAAAAAATTAAACTCTGAATGCAGAGAAGGTCACCCAACAAGTGTAACATTTAGTATGTTTACATATTTTGGGATAGGGTAAAAGTCTTTTGCAATATTTTCGCAAGGATTTACGTTCGGAAAAGAGTTGCCACTTTTTGGAAAAGGTATATATATATATCCTAATTCGTGCCAAATTAAATTTTCAGGAAAATATTTGAGAGAACATTAATTCCTAAAAAGAGTTGCCACCTATAGGAAAAAATAAAACTGTAAACTACCAAATAAATTAAATATTTTAAATATCGGAAAGTTTTTAATTTCAGTTTGAAATTATTAATATAGAGTTGCCACCCGTTGAAAATTAAATTTTTACATAGTTTCTGTCAAAGTCAGTACCACTCGGAAAAAAAGTGCTAAAGTATATACATATGTGCCAAGTTAAGTTTTATGAAAAAGCTGCAAAGAAATATATTAAAAATTGTTGCCACCCAGTGGAAAAGTGTAATAATGAACTAACCCATAAAATTAGTATCAAACGTTTTTGCTTGTCGGAAGTTTTTGGAAAAAAATGTAAAACATTTTAATTTGCTATTTTCTAATATAGGGTTGCCACCCATTGAAAAAATGACGCTCAAAAAGGTGTTGCAAAATGTAGAAATGAAACGTTAATAGAAATATATATGTATATATATGAAATATTTTATGACAAGGCTGCCACCTATTGAGAAAAATAAAGTTGAGCACAATATTATGAAATACAAGCCAAATAAGTATTGCAAAATGTAGAAATGAAAGGTTTATAGAAACCGACAGATTTAAATTTTTACTTATTTTATGACAGAGTTGCCACCTATCGGAAAAAAATAAAGTTGAGCACAATATTATGAAATGTATGTAAGCCAAACGCAAGCTTAAAGACATATACATACATGTAGGAAAATAAAAAAACTCGTATGCTTACTTCTCTAATAAAATTGAGAGAGGAAATATATGCAGACATAAGTCACTCTAACACACCTGTAATTAAATTTTTAGTATACTTTAATTTAATATTTCGCCACGTAATCAGCAAACCATCAGTATTTGCTGTTAAACATTTAAGAGCTGAAATTGATGGCACCGCTTTTAATATTTTATATTTCCGCTTTTATGAGTTCATTTTTCTATCATTAATTTCAGCTTTTAGACGGCAGCGCCACGCAATTTCCAATCACCGCAGGCCACATACCTTTTACGACTCTACGATTATGGAGGTTCATAAAAAATCACTTGCTTTTTACAATTATTGTAATTTTTCCAACGATTTCTACTTACAAACACGAGTACATGTGGAAAGGCAGCCAACGAGCACCGGTTGGCGGGACTCCATGTTTGAACTTACCTGCAAAAAAAGTAAAGAAAAAACTTTAAAAATATTTAGAATGAAAGTTAGTGTTGCTTATAGTATTTGAAAGAAGTAAAGTTAATTAGTTTACATTTGGCTAAAGGCGATTTGCACAACCGAACACCTGGCAAGCACACACACACATGTACTTCACTGACACCGTGGAGCAAGTGTTGCGCTGCAGACAGGGGTCATTGTACGTGCGCATTCAGGTCAGTTGATTTAATATTGTCATAAAGTAAAGCCAAGCACTTAAATCGTAAAAAGTGCCGAGTATATTACGAAAAAAGATATTATAAATACTCTTTTAATGGCGGCGGTTGCATTAAAACTTTAAACCACAATAAATTTCCATTAAGAAATGAATAATTTAATTCATTACTTTTTTCTTGCTTTTGGTATAATGATGCTGACGCTTTAAAGGTTTGTTTAGAAACTGCTGGGCGGGTACCAGTGTGTTATAAAAGGGTCAAATCGGTACGCCCTACGTAGCGCGCATGTGTGTGTGCTCGCTTGATTAGCGTGTGATTCGCCAACACAGCGCATTTGTTTAGTCGATTTATTTTCAAAATATTTCACTTCCTGTGACTACGCGCTTATAGCATGAGCAAAATAGTAGAAAAGTAGCAACAACAACAAACAGCGAAATTAATTTATTTACACTAGTGTTGGTGACACGCACACACGCCACACACACACGCGCGCTATGACTAGGCGCACAGTTGTCCTTTAAAGCAGGCCTTGCACGGCTTGTAGAGTGACGCTGTAAGTGTTGTTCTCATTTGTTGGTGCTCTGTTATAAATTATAAGGCTTAAGCATGCAAAACTAATTTGAAAAATGGAATTTTGCATGTCACCGCACAGCAGCAACAACAAACACGCGGTATAACAGGAGTTACAAGAACAAAATTTTTTTATTTATATACGCATGCAATAAAAGCAGGCACGCACAATTGTATTTAACGTACACAGACAAAAAAACAACATACATAAACAAACAAGAGCTAGCTAGCTAGCTTCAAATAAACTTATGTATATGCATGTGTGTATGCGTGCTTGTTGGCGTATATATGCGTCAGTATAAGCACAAACAACCATCAAGTCAAGCTAGCCAAAGGAAAGAGTAATGTGGGAGCAACAACAACAACTGCGTGGCACGAGGTAACCAACGCACTGCTAGAATGTCATTTATCAAAATTAATCGCTGTAGTTGTGTAAAGAGGAGAGGACGAGTTAGAATGCGTCACAATAAGACGGAAAAAAATCAGAGCAAAAGCTTTCCTCAAGCGCCCGGTGAGCCACGCATGTGTTGGCAGCCAGCGTGGAAGCTACGACAGCGCGGATGGTTGAAGGCTAGGACAACAACACACTAAACGCAATTACTAACACAATCCACCTTTGAGTGTGGATAGGAATATAACAGCACAGTTGCTATGTCCTTCAGCACCCTGTTCATGCTGCGCGCGGTATTTCGGCATACAAGGCAAGCAAATGACAACGAACTTCGCCAGCGTTTTGCCGCTATGGCTATGTGTAATTATTATTTTCTGTTAACGCACGTGGCCCCGCGATGTTTGAGTTTGCTGTGCCTGGGTCCTGCTGTTCTGGCGCTAATGCTGGTTCACAATGCAACTCCTGTGGCTAATAACTGCTGTATGTCTATTAATTAAATCGCATTGTATTCAGGCGTTCTGTAGACGTAAAATTTAATAGCAGTTTCCGTTACCCACTACAACAACAATAATACATCACGTTGTGGTTTAGCGAACCTCTACTTACGGAAAGCAATCGCACTTGGCTGTGTAAATATGCATAAGAGAGGAGTGAGCGAAAGGTGATAAAGTTATGATTTTGTTAATGTTAATGTTAATGTTAATGTTAATGTTAATGTTAATGTTAATGTTAATGTTAATGTTAATGTTAATGTTAATGTTAATGTTAATGTTAATGTTAATGTTAATGTTAATGTTAATGTTAATGTTAATGTTAATGTTAATGTTAATGTTAATGTTAATGTTAATGTTAATGTTAATGTTAATGTTAATGTTAATGTTAATGTTAATGTTAATGTTAATGTTAATGTTAATGTTAATGTTAATGTTAATGTTAATGTTAATGTTAATGTTAATGTTAATGTTAATGTTAATGTTAATGTTAATGTTAATGTTAATGTTAATGTTAATGTTAATGTTAATGTTAATGTTAATGTTAATGTTAGTGTTAATGTTAATGTTAGTGTTAGTGTTAGTGTTAGTGTTAGTGTTAATGTTAATGTTAATTTAATGTTAATGTTAATGTTAATGTTAATGTTAATGTTAATGTTAATGTTAATGTTAATGTTAATGTTAATGTTAATGTTAATGTTAATGTTAATGTTAATGTTAATGTTAATGTTAATGTTAATGTTAATGTTAATGTTAGGGTTAATGTTAATGTTAAGGTTAAGGTTAATGTATGTAATATCCGACATTGAATTTGCTGCAATTCTATTCATTCCATCCATTCCCTTGTTGTTTAAGTACAACTCAACTGAGCACGCTACTTTAAAGCAAAATAATAATAATGTATGTAAGCATGAAATATGAGTAGCTAAATAGGTGTGCTGGACAGAAGTAAAACTTGTTACAACATAACAGCAGCAAAGCTTGAAGGATTAGAACCATAACTAAAGTGTTGGCACAACAAATGACGAAGCGATAAGAAACGAGAGGTAAATTTTCGGCAACAATGGCGATGTACAAGCAATTTAACAAGAAATGCTGTAGGACTTTCGAACATGTGCCAGCGGGCACTTGACCATTGGGACTTAACGAATAGTTGAATTGACTGGCTGTCAGATATGAAATAGGAGACATACACATACTAAATAACGATAGCGTTTGAAAGAGTTGTGTATATGCTCGGTATCTGAGTATATACATGTGTGTAAATGAAATGTTTGCATTTAATGTCTGTATGAATGTGTGTAATTGCTTGTAAACAGAAGTGTAAGCAGCAAGAGTATTAAGTAGCTTGTAGTGAATGCTCAAAACGTAGAAATGGAAAAATATTATCGAACAACAAACGGTAAATTCCCAAAACGAATGAGTAGACATACGAAAATAAATTATAAATTTGCACAACTGAGCCAACGGAGAGTAAAGCAGAAAAGAAATACGAGAAAATAAAGCTAGCAATCAGTATACAGGCACACATATGGAAACCAACATACATAAATACACATACACAACCACTCACGTATACATCCTTCCATGTAATCATAGTGTATGGCCATTGCTGGCAGTTTATTCGAAGTGCAATCAATGTTACTCATACGCCCCGCAGACCACAAATATGCAATCCTTGAAAGAGTTGAAAGTGCTCGTTGGATTTGAAGTGGGTCGGAAGTGGTATGACAGCTTTACGACGTACACGTGAGCGTGCACACGGTTTACACTGTCGGTTGTTGTTGCGTTTGCTTTTTTCAATTCTGCTCCTAAGTAGAGGAATTACAACAACATTGCCGGCAGGGATAAAAATTTATAGCTCAAACACAAAAAATGACTGAAAACCGCAAACAAATCCTTTGCATGTGCGCTGTTGCACAGGTGCGGCAATAACCTGTCGTGGTACAGTTGCAGGCGGGAAAAAAATCGAAATTGCTGGCTAGCAAAAAATGATGGCAACGCCCGTTTGTTAAGGGAGCTAAATCTTCTGATCAGTACATATGCTACAATGGGTAGTTGTACATTTGTTACAACAATAAAAGAAACATATGTACGTGCAACATAGCTGTTTGCAAGAAATGCAACACAAAACAGTTACTTACATTTTAGTTGAAGCATTAAGCGATGGATAGTGTAGCATGTTGATATGAAATCGGAGTTTCACACACACACATGCGCAGCCAAAATCCTTATAATACATATAATCATAATAACGGGACATCTCAGCTTAAGCACAATACCGCTATGCATTGCGGCACCTCTGCTGCGTTAGCGGAAACGAAAATTGACAAGCTGACAAGTGTGCAACTCCTGGGTGTTTGTCTTCAATTTCGTAAATTGCCACATTTTAGTAATGCTACATTACTCCGCTGTCCACCTGCCACATTGCTCGGTATTTGTCGCTCTATTCCGCCAGCTTTGTTTTACGTTAATCCTTTTGTTTGGAGAAAAAAATTAAAAACTTCAAATAGAGCAGAATGAGCAGAACACTAGATACTCCTCGATTGGCACGTGGCTGCCGGCTCCGTCCGGCTTTGTATTGCCTTGCAATAGTCTACATTAAGCATGCCTCAGCGCTAAATCGATTCGGCTGGCTGGCCAACTGCTTTTTCGATTATTTATGTGTATTGCTTCATTTCCGATTTTACTTTGGATCATTTCGAATTTATAAATGCTTTGCTTGTGCACAAAAGCTGTCTGTTGTAGCAAAAGCATTTTTTCTCTTTACCTGGGCAAAATTTACTCTATTATTTACAAGAGGAAACAATTTTCTTTCCATTCTTGCTTGTACTTGTGAGGCTTTTGTGGGCACAGTGGACATTGCTAGTTTGTTTTAGCAAAAAAATTAAAACAAATGCCAAGCTATATACTTTAGAAATAGCTATATTTGTGCGTTCGAGCAAATTTTAAAATGTTTCTAAATAAGTTAAAGATTCTTTTGCAACTCTCAAGCAATCTTGGTTCAATTGACAACTTTATATGAGGAAAGCTATACAGCCATATTCAAGGCCAGAGAGTATGTGGATTCACAAACAAGTGAAATAGAGACTTACAATTCGATAAATTTGAGATTATACCAGTTGCTTGCATTTATGCAAGTCGTTTGTTCGATTGCGAAATTAAAGTAAAGGAGTATACGAACGCTAAAAAAATTAAGTACATGCGTGCATTCCGATATATTTTAAATTATACCAGTCGCTTGCATTTATGCCTGTTCATTGTTCGATTACCGAATCGAAGTCCAGAGATTATATTAAACCTCAAACAAGTAAGTATATGTATATTTAGAATTCGATATATTTTACATTATACCAGCCGCTTGCATTTATGCCAGTTGTTTGTTCGATTGTAAAATCGAGGTCCAGAGAGTATGTGAATCCTTAAAAAATGAAATATATGCTTAAAATTTTTTTTTGTTTATACCAGTCGGTTGCATTTATACCAGTTTTTAATTTGATTATTTGTTTCTTTTTTAAGGTATATGGTATGAAGTTCAGCGAAAACGAATATGTCATTAGACAGTTTTCACTTCGGGCAAAATTGGCTTATTTCGACCAATTTTCAAAAATCTGTAAAAACATATCAGAGCTTTCTTTTATTTTAAAGTTACTTAATATATTTTTTTAGTTTCGTCCAAATTGTGACAAAGTCAATACGACTGGGTAAATTAAACAAAAAACAGCATTGCATTTTAAGTTTCTACATATGGCGATCGCACTTGGACCACTGTCTTATGTGAAGCCAGAAATATGAACTCCTTTGATCAGATCTTAAGAGTAGATAGAGCTACTTGAGGTCATTATAAAGCTGTTCTGAAAGTTTAAGTTTCCATTCTAACTTGCTAAGGTGGCTTAGTTGTCAGCTCTTCAGCTTTGAAATTGCCTGTGAGATTGCAAGTTTACAAAATAACAGTTATTTCAGCCAAAAACATATGTTGGGAAATCAGCAAGAAAAACACATTCTAAATTTGTAGAATATTCCGGTACGTGCCACTGTAGGCCACTAGCAAATAAAATTTTTTCCACTTTTGCATAGCTTAACTCTTTTTAAGATACTTAAAAATTATTACGTTTTTTTCGAGAGAAAAAATAGCCAAATTCGTACATAAGGCATAGGTGTATGTGTGCTTGCTCGATTGAATTTTGTTTTTCCATAGACAAATCGAAAACAAGCAAATCCATTTAAGCTGACGCATGCAACTGGTTAGTCCTTGGATTCGCCAAAATCTACAATATCTCCATGAATACTCCTCCATATGCAGTTATGTGTACGTGTGTGTTTATGTGGCAGCAGCTGTTGCACAAAGCCGGCTGTGGCGCACATTTCAAAGCATATTGCAACATCGACAAATATGCATAGACCGACTAAAGTTGCTGGAATGTACACAAAATGGAGCATGGAGCTGATAACTTGCATGGAGCGAACTTTGCGCAATTGAAAACATATGTCGGCTTAAAAACGTCATGTGAGTCGGATGTAAAATGGATTTGTTGCAATGGATTGTGAGTGAATTTTTTGAAGCATAATAACTGTTGAAGTTCATTTGCTTTTCTAAAAGATGTGGCACCGAAGAGACGCGTTAGTATTAGAATTAACTGTCTTGTTAATGATGAATTGTAGAATTATTTGGGACTTTGCTACAGTGTTTCCACTAAGCTCTTAAATTTACTTTTTTTGTTCCCAAAATACCACAATGTTTGCGGAGTAAGATCTCTAAGACATGCTATAATTATATTTACTTTAACACCTTTAATCCATTTTTCGATAAATAAATGTATTCATTGTCAAAATTTTTATCTCTTCGAAAGTGTTTTAGAAGTTAGGACCTAGTAAAAGATGTAAAAATTTTTACAATTTCTCAATAATTCTTCAAATTATACATACGTGTTATTCTGAAGAATTTTATGAAGATTCATAATATTTATAAGATGTATGTAAGGTTTGGGTACAAATACAAAAAATGTTTCTTCTGCCGGGGCTTTAACATACTCATGTAAAGCCTCAGTTGACTTAACTACCCGTTACAATGTAAGTATGGATAAAATAAGAATCTTTTGCCGAAAATATCACACACTGGAACTATAAATAATATAATCAGAAGTTATATACAAATATTCCTCTGCGACGATCCGTGAATATTAAAACTCTACTTGCACGTTAATTTGATGGCGTAAAGATGATCGTATGACATCAAGAATATTAGATCAAGGTATGATAAAATTAGAACCCAGAACTTCCATAAATATTAAGAAAGAGAAGTCATAATCATGGTACACTATGCATTCAGGCAGGATGAAAGAAGGGCTATCGATTAACATATATTATAGGCTGGGTTTACCTTCTTGATTCCGCCGTTTATATACACAATCTATATTAGGGTGAGTCAAAAAAACGAATGTATTTTATTCGCTTGGTACTCTGAAAAGTTGGTTCTTAGATATCTTTAAGATTGACTCTCCTAGTATGAGTTATTTGATTTGCTTCTTAATTACAGATACAAAACTTCATATCACCCTTCCAACAACTTGTTTCCAAATCCCTGAAATATATTTCTGCTTCCAAGTTAATTCAGATCTTAGAAAAACCGACAAACCTAACGGCTGTAGAAAACGCAAACGACCTCACCAAATCCAACTTTTTTAAGGTTTAAAAGAAATCTAAAATAGCCATTGGCTCTAGACAGACCCGAAAGAGATTTCTTTATTCCATGACAATCACCGATCTTGAATCCGGCTCCACTTCAGTTAAGTTTACATAATCGAAAAGAATTATAGTAGGATTACTCCGTCAAAGTTGTGAACTCATCAGTACTTTGACAAACAGGAAATGTTTTGTGCTGAAAAAAGGCAGAAGCAACAAATCAAAGACGGGCATGGTTCGGATGTAATCCTATATTTTATAGTCTCGCATTTTCTGGGATCAACGCCGGCGAAATACTTTCAGGTTCATGCATTCATTATTCGAAAAAAAGTTTGATTGAGTTCCTAACACACCTATGTGGTACCTGAGGTATAAACTTATATTCTAGGTCAAATATTCACTTATTTTCAGAGCAAAAGTCGGAAATCACTAAATTGGATACACTGGGGCAAGGGGAAAGTCTGGAGAAAGTGTCGTGGGCATATATTCACACAATTTTAGGAACAGAACTCACACACTGATCAAAATATTCGGAACAAAGTCTGCTTGCAAAACGCAAAACAGTATATAAGAGAATGGTAAATATTTAAAAGAAAAATTGGATATTTCGTTGATCGATTATTATAATACATCTGATATTACAGGTTCATTATATTTTGCTAAATAATCTTACTTATTGATCGATATCTGTGGTATAATGCCGACCGGAAGTTCGAAACACTTTATATTGGATTTAAGGTGGTTAGGGGAATTATTCATCCCATTTTACCTATTTTAGACACAAGGGCACATTATTATCGAGAAACGAGTGTCTCTAAATTTCAATAACATATGTATATCACATACTGAACGATATTATCGGTAATAGGTCAACTACAGGCCTGATAACTTCTTCGATGCTTGATGGGAGTGCAAATATGTTAAGCATGATAAATAGGTGCAGTTGTAGTCCGATTTTCCTAATTTTATCATTGTAGTATTAGAATATTATGCTTCAAATTTGATAGAAATTTTATTGTGATAAAGGTTTTCACTTGCCGCTTCCAATATCGCAAATTTGTACACCGTTTCCAATGGAGCACATTTAACATTAATTAGAAATACTACTGAGCGTCTTTCGTCTATCTTTACTAAACAGAAGATTATAAATGTTTTTACCTATTTGAAAAACCTTCGCATTAAGCATTACTTCGAAGCCAAAGATATAAGAAAAACTGAGATGAATTTCATGTAAATATTTCATTTTTTGTAATATGTATATCAATGTACTCCAATATTGAAGTACATTAAATTATTTAAGTTACATTTACATGCATATTTAATTCTACCTAACTATTATACTTTTCTGATACCTATGCGTGCACTTTAACGTTTAATCAGCCTACTTTTCAAGCTAATATGCCTCGAGGGAGTGCTCGTAGTGCTCGTGTGGTGCGTGTCAATTAATTTGCGGAAGTTGTTTGCGCAAAATGAAAGAAATAAATATTATTTGTTTGATAAATTTTTTATAAGGCTAGTATGTCACTGCAAATAAGCAGAAAATTATATAAATATATATAGTATATATATATGTATATAATGTTATTTGCAGATCAAGTTATAAACAGCTAAAGTTTATACAAGTATATCAACGCTTCCGATGAAGTCATTGACAACTGGCAACTTTCCGCTGATACATATGTCAACTAACTGTCAAGCGATTTGCGCGCTGCTTGTCAGCTGGCAATATTTTCCAATACATTTGAGAATTCAGTGAAGCGTAGATACATAGTTATGCAATGCCACATATATATATATATATATGTATACATACATAAGTATACAGTACTAGTAAATAAATATTTTTTGTTGTGAAGTTTCTTATTAATTTGATGCGATACAATAAGTAGCACACATACACACACATATATATTATATGTGAGTATATAAGTGAGTGTTGTTTGTATTTATTGATTCGCCTCATTTCAGCGGTTTTCGTGTACAAATTAGAAAAGTTCTTAGGTCAAACTTTTACTTTGGCCTCAAATATTGACAATGACAACAATTTCGCATCTCTCAACGGGTAAAGTTGCACTGGCGGCGTTGCCACACTTCGGTCTTTTACTTGTGGAAACTTTTGTGACACAATGCCTTTGCTTGTTTTGAGTTTTTTGTGAGCCGCTCATTTTTGTGTATGTATTTGTAATTTACTTGTTTTTGTATTTTCAAGTCACTTTTTTTCTTAAAAATTTTCGCCACTTTTTTCCTGCTAAGCTCCATATTTTGTTATTCAGTTCTAGGCTGCACTTCATACTCGCCTACGGGTTGTTTCCGGTGAGATAGTCTCACGCCTGCTTCGGAAGAGTGGCATGTAAGAAGCGACTTTTCGTTTCAATTACATTTTGGCCGCAATTTAAGTTTGATAGATCCCACGCCTAAGACACGTCGCCACTTTACGTGTGTGGCATGACTTTAGCTGTTGTTTTTGTAATACTCAAAATACAATGTTTGTCTGCTGTGGCGCTACTTTCATCACGTTCGTGTTACATTCACCGTTTCGACTTGCTTATTTCATTTCTGCTGATCGAATCAATAAAAGCGGCTAAAAAACACATACAAATACCTGCACACACGCATACACGCAAACAATAACACACCAAAAATGGAAAAATCCGAGCGCCCGCATCCTTTGACGTGCTTCTTCCAATTTATCTGCGCCGTGGATCGCTATTTGATGTGCCTTCGTTTATGTGTCCGTGGTGGCTCCGAGCAAATTTCTTTTAATCAATGTGCATCGCCATAAAAACCATTTCGCAATGGTCATAATCGTATTGAGCGAAGGCTTATTTACGCCAAAGTAAAACTTTTTTATGACTGTAATTCATTGCATTCGTACTTTTTGATGAGACTGTTATGCTTTTTTCATGTTCGCTTGGTTGTTTTCGAACTTCTACTCATTTCGTAGAAGCACAATTCAAGTGAATCAATTTTGGACTCCAAAAGTGCGTTGTGCGTTTACCGAAAAGATGTTTATATACAAGTATATAGTCCCTTTCTCCACAAAAACACTAAATTATAGAATTGCAGTTCACTTTTATGACATTTGTTCTATAAAAAACTTTGCTGTAAATTAGATTTATACGCGGCGGGATTATGACCTCGACTAGACATAACATTTTAGAAAAATTTCTTTTATTTCCACAGCCAACTGCTGTGTGAGTTGTGTTTAAGGCTGCTCTGGTTTGATTTTCTAAAAAATGTTAAGCACGTTGAACATTTTTCAACCTTTTCGACTAACTTTTGGGAGGTGTGTGGCCTGGAAAGTTGATATGCGATTTAGAGAAGTGGAGTGTCTGAATGAACATGTGCCTACAATTTCGGGAAATCTCGCCCGCTGTGACTTCATACCAAACCATTTGCATTATTTAGTTGCCCAATTAAGCTCTCACAGCCTTTTCTTTGCCATCATACTTGCCGCTTCAGCAGAGGGCGGTGCGCTCACCGATCGGTCAAGGACAGGGGGGACAACTTGTCCCTTTCCCTTTTATTGTTGGAACTAGTATCTCTCGACACTTTTAAGGTTCATTAAAATTTTAGTGGTTTTCAAGCCGCAAATATTGTCATTAAAGTAGCACTTGATGTACTGCCTAGGAGTGTAACCTGATGTGGTGAAGTGACTATCCACATCAGTAGTAGAGCGGTAACAGTAACTCGCTGAGCTTACGCTGGAACCAGGCTAAATCTGAATGGCTATCTTTGCTAACAAAGCCTCGCTGCATGGTTCAGAGCTCTACTGTTCTCTTTCGCATTACTATTCGATAGCTCCGGCTGGCGAGGGCTTGATAAGAACTAGCGAGCCTTTCGTTTTCGGCAAGGTTAGCCTTTCCTCTGTTATTGAGGCTCTAATAGCGTGCGATAAAGTCCAAAATATCTCGGATCTCAAATCTATAGACATCCAGTAGAGATTCCGGATCTTTATTAAAGTTATTTTTTTGGCTTCACAAAGGGCTAATCACATTAGTCCAAATGCGGGAAGGACAATAAATTTTATCAGCTTTGGCCACACATAATTTTGATTACATAAAGTTCATTGCAGGGCCGAATAATAATAGTTCGCGATATACTTCGCTCTCAAAAGATGGAGAACATTTCATTTCATGAATAAATTTATAAAAACTAAAAAAAAATGGAATACCATCTTGTAATATGTCTTTGCATTGATACACTTTGTTTTCGGTGGTGCAAATTAGCATCTGTCACCTAACTATATATAATTTTTTAAACCTCAGTCCCGTTAGAACAAAATTTACATACATGAATTCTTAAAATATAATATGTCAAATCGGATCCTTCATATAGAGTTATTCAACTTGGAATTCCTTCAACCTTCAGCGGATCATTCCGAGTGAGAAATATGACTCTTAGACGATCTAACGATATTCTTAACAGCAAATATTAACATATGGGGAACATATTGATATCATCATCAATCAATACCTTCAGGGCAGCCAGGCATTGAGAGTAGTTTTTATTAGAGGAAAATTTTCTCATCAACTAGAGAAAGTTCAAACACAAATGAAAAACAGTGATTAAGATGGACACCGTAGCACGAAAAATATATGCAGCTGACAGCAGCAACTTTATACCAGGAGCTATCTAACACTGGTCTTATGAAAACGTATATCTGAAAGGAGCCATTTCTCAGTGGACAGCTTACAATAACCATCTATCACCAGCTGCTGTGATTAAGCCATTTGTCAGTTTTCTGACTGAATCATCTAATAATTTGAAAGTGACTATATGTCAGAACTCATTTGGCAGGAGGCATTTGGCTCATGAAAATGAGGCGTTTCGAGCTAGGTTTGCGCAGTACTTTACTAATAAATCTAACCAATTCCTATCCTTAAATGTATGAAAATTTGAGTACGTAAATAATTTTAAAGGACTTCCGTTCAAGAACCAATTATAATTGTAGATAATTATTTACTCACAGGCCGTCTAGCGTCTTAAACGAGCTCGAAATAACATCTTGATAAAGATTTATGTCAAAATTAAAATCACTCAATTCTCACTTAATTTTAAATGATGATAATTTCAGGGAAATAGAGAGTATAAGTTTAAAACGAGGGTCTAACAATCTTTTTAATTAGCTTAGCTCTCGTAAAATTCAAAATTCCGCATTCTTAAATTGAGACTAAATTAAATTATAATGATTTAATTTTTCCTAACAACTGAAATTTAATCGTTGCTACACACCCAAATACTCATTTAGACTTATTTTAAGTTTCTTTTTGTACAAAAAAGTCCTAATTAATGCTTTAAAAGTATATGAAGGCAGCAGCTTAAAAGCTATAATTGGCATTCGGAGCAAAAATGTTGGATTTGAAAATATTTTAGTGCTCATATCAAGGCAAATTCTTCAAATCAAGAGTACAAAACAAAGGCTCATGGCTTTAATGCCCATTAATTAGACAAGTAAAAGTGCGTGGGTATGCTTGCGTTAGGTCGCAGCATGATTTTAGGCGCTTTGGCCAACAGATGATGGCATACTAAAGCGGTTAAATGAGAAAAACTGAAAAGAAATAATGTTGTATTAGCATAAAGAGTCTATGCATAAATTTGAAATTCAATACATTGCTGCTGAGAGTGGGTGTACGAAGAATGCAGACTTTGTGAAATTTAAGAAGTTATAGCCGCGCTACATTTTCAATTAGAAGCGGCAAATGAGCGGCGGCGCTCACTTTCGGTATTGTTTCATCAACTAATAACAACATCAGGTGTGTTTTATAGCCGACGACAGACAAAGTCAACAATAGAATTTCAAGATAAGACCCAAAAAGTATTGAAAATAATAACAGAGCAGCAAGAAGAAGCTGTGGCATGAGTGGAAGCTGAAAGTTGGTTAGACAGCGGTGCGAGAGAGTGTGTGCTGCCAGCAAACGTTTAAAAGTAATTGCCTAGAAGCCAAGCACAAATGCTGGACTTGTGTAAACAACAGCTGTAAGCAATATAAAATCAGTGTTGGTATATGAGTGAGTGTGAGTGTGTGTTGGACGAAAAGTGACAAGTGCCTGAAATGAATAATGGTTGAATGTGGTAAGTGGCAGAGTGTGTATAGTTAGATATGTAGAATATATACATTTGTTTGTATATATAAATTTACGCAAAGAAATATTTGGCAAGCGTAGAAAGTAACAACAACAGGCAACTTTACAAGAAACTATGGACAGTGCTTGAAATTTAAACTCAAGCAGGCAAAAGTTGGGATTTCGTTGGAAATTATTATAGGTGTAGGTGAGTAAATGTAAATTTAAACCGTGAATATGGTTTATGTATTTGCCACGAAGTTCGTAACACCTAGAAAAAACGTCGGAGTCTTTATAAAATGTGTATATAAGCAAGCAACGTGACG
The DNA here is from genome assembly GCF_016617805.1 of Bactrocera tryoni. Classification (NCBI taxonomy): domain Eukaryota; kingdom Metazoa; phylum Arthropoda; class Insecta; order Diptera; family Tephritidae; genus Bactrocera; species Bactrocera tryoni. The sequence continues at coordinate 54,074,880 of NC_052499.1, forward strand.
AGTTGAGTCGGTTCAGCCATATGTGTCTGTATATACGCGTTTACTCTATTATATTATGAGATACTTCTGTGAAGTTATGCTCTTTATGTTTCTTTCTCTACAAGCTGCCACTCATTTGTAAGAATAATCGTTATTGGATTACTAAAACATATAGCTGCCATGCAAACTGACTGTTCGCATTCAAGTGTTTATATAGAAAACTTTTTCATTTTATCGTATATCTTAACGAAATTTGGCATGGCTAATTAGCAAAGGCAACTGTACCATCTCGGAACAAGTTAGTCAAATCGGTTCCCTTTACTATATAGCTGTCATACAAACTGACCGATTCAATTCAAGTCCTTGTATGGAAAACTTTTTCATTTTACCAGATATATTCACGAAATTTAGCATGGATAATTACCAAAGGCAACCGCACTAACTCTGAATAAGTTAGTCACATCGGATCACTATAGCATATAGCTGCCATACAAACGGAGCAATCAAAATAATGTCTTTGCAAGGAAAACTTTTTTTTTGGCAATTATCTTCACGAAATTTAGCCTGAGTTATTTTCTGACAAAGCCATACTATATCCAAAAAATTTTTTTAGATCAGAATACTATAGCATATAGCTGCCATACAAGCTGCCTAAACAAAATCAAGTTCTTGTGTGGAAACTGTTTTATTTGTGGAGGGTATTATAACTACGGTGCCACCGATGTTAATGTTCTTTCTTGGTTTTAACTGTAATTGAAGTTATACCGTTATTTTTGTGTATAGCTGCCACATGGCGTGAACTGCCACTGGTATGCGGCATACTATGCTTTGTTAAATTTCTTGCAGGTGTCATCTTTGACGCCGGTTTCTGAAATACTATACAAACACATATATATATTATATACATATACATATACATATATAAACGCACACATGCGTTACGACCCTCTCCTACCACCCAAAATTATCACAGCTATGACAAATATGCGCGCTGTTCGCTTGCCACAACAACAAAAAGCGTGCGTTTCTCGACAATGAGAGGGGCGCAGCACCCAACTTTTGTTTGCCAGCGCCTTGGCAGGACATAAAACAGCCAAGTTTTACAAAACATATGCGGCAGCAAAAACAACAAGTAGTTAGCCCTAAGCGTCAGCACTTTTCGTGTATTCTCAACTGCCTTTTCATATGTTTACCACCTGAGTCATATCTTCAAGTTGTGACGTTTAATGAATGCCTTCAAGCCCAAACACGTCTGCTTTGTACAAACACACCCACCCACACATACATGTGTCCATGTGAATACGTGCGTGTGTGTGTTTGCGTTGAGAAACAGCAAACACCTTGAGGCGCTAACAAACCGGTGCCTTTGTTTGGCTGGGACAAGCAACAAAGTAAAATGAAAATTAAATAAAATCCAATGAAATGAATGGAAGTAAAGAATGCCAACAATTTGTTGTTGTTGTTCGGTTGCTAAGTATAATATAGTGTGCGTGTGTGTGTGTGTGTGGTGTTGTTACCTAACAAAGCGCCTATTTAAAGTGTTGCGTGGCACAATAAGACATGCCTCATAACAACAATAGCTGCAACAAATACGAAAGTACGAATATGAACATGTGAAACAATTAAAAGTAAACAATTAAACAACAAAGCGCTGGTGGCTCGCACACACACCCACGTGATGTCCCCTCACAGGCATTTCTCGACTTGTTTCTAGAATACCTCAACCGGCAGGTAAAAGTTGCCGCAGGCGTTGAATTCGATACAATAAAATAAACACGATAAATATGTAAATGAACTTGCTCAATTGTTGAGACGTTTTGCTTTGTGTTGAATCTTGAAAGCGCTGAAACTTTTGATTTATTTAGCGATGCTGCAAATTTTAGTTTAAAGTGCGACAAATTTTAAACGAGAATCACTAGAAGCGCACTTAATTATCCTTTAGGATTATTTTTTAGTCGAAATGGCTTCAGACAGACTACTTTTCAGTTAGTATAAGTCTCAAGGAGTAAAAAGTTAAATGCGGCCAATAGCGCCAACGCTATAACCCTCTTCTGCTTTACTGGCGTAGACAATGTCTACGCGATTATAGCTGAGTTAACAACAGCGCGCCAGTCGTTTTAGGTTGGCGCCAATCCGAACTACTAAGTGCAGAAAGGTCCTTCTACACCTGCTCTTTCCAATGGAGTGAAGGACTTTTTCTTCCTCTGTTTTCCCTACCGAGTACTGCGTCGAATACTTTCAGAGCTGGAGCGTTTTCATTCATTTGAACGACATGACCTAGCCAGCGTAGCTGAAATATGTCAATGTCGTCGCATATCTCATATAGCTCATCGTACAATCGAATGAGATATTCGCCGTTGCCCAAGCACAAAAAACCAAAAATCTTCTGCAGAACCTTTTTCTCAAAAACTCGTAACGTCAACTCATCAGATATTGTCATCGTCCATGACTCTGCACCACATAACAGGACGGGAATAATGAGTGACTTGTAGAGTTTGGTTTTTGTTCATCGAGAGAGAACTTTACTTCTAAATTGTCTACTCAGTCCAAAGTAGCACCTGTTGGCAAGAGTTATTCTGCGTTGGATTTCGAAACTGACACTTGTGTTGCTGGTGCCAAGATAGACGAAATTATCTACAACTTCGAAGTTACGACTGTCAACAGTGACGTGCAGCTTCAATTATTTTCTCTAGAAGCAGGTTGAAGAAGTCGCACGATAGGGAGTCGCCTGGTCTGAAACCTCGTTTGGTATCGAACGGCACATAGAGGTCCTTTCCCGATCCTGATGGAGCTTTTGGTGTGGCTCAACGTCAGTTGACACAGCCGTATTAGTTTTGCGGGGATACTAAATTCAGACATCGCGGCATAAAGGCAGCTCCTTTTCGTGCTGTCGAAAGCAGCTTTGAAATCGACGAGGAGATGGTGCGTGTCGAATCTAATTTCACGGGTCTTTCCCAAAATTTGGTGAATACCTGGTCGGTTGTTGATTTGCCAGGTCTAAAGCCACACTGATAAGGTTCAATCAGTTTGTTGACGGTGGGCTTTAATCTTTCACACAATACACTCGATAGAACCTTACACGTGATGTTGAGGAGGCTTATCCCACGGTAGTTGGCGCATATTATGGGGTCTCCCTTTTTGTGGATTGGGCAGAGCAACTTAAATTCCAATCGTTGGCCATATCTACATATATTAATTTTCGACATTCAATTAGTCAGAAGCAAGTACCTTTCAGTACAAATATTAACTAAGTGCCAAAGCCAAAGCTCTTTACCCCATATCGTTCTATGACTTGGCTCCAAAACAGTCAACTAAGGCTAAATAATTGTTTCACTGATAGTAGCTAATTAGGTATAACATTTTTACTGTCATAATGATAAGCAACTTTTATGTCGGAGAATGTATCTAATATGTATATCTGCAATTGCTTCGACGGCCACCTGTTTCCCAGCGGGTCTTATATAAATACTTATGTATATTACTACATGACCAGTGATTGATGAGTGTATGTATTCAGTGAATCAATTAACCTTAATTGGATTGCGTGCGCTGTCTGCAAAAGCAATAACAATGTAGTAGATATATATATCGACTTGTTGCTTCTATGAGACTAAAAGAGGAAAAGCTTCACTGAATGAAAACATAAAATTGTAAAGAGAGGTATGAGATATTTTATTATTTTTTGGTGGGACCAGCTGGGGATGTTATATTATGAGCTTCTAAAGCCAAGTGAAACCGTTGCAGGAGATCGATACTGAACGCAATCACTGCGTTTGAGCCGAGCACTAAAAGAAAAACGGCCACAGTACGAGGAAAGACACGATAAAGTCATTCTTCAGCATGACAATGCTCGGCCTCACGTCGCAAAGGTGGTCAAGAAATATTTGGAGACGCTGAAATGGGAGATCTTACCCCACCAACCTATTCTCCAGACGTTGCACCATCTGACTACCACTTGTTCCGATCGATGGCACACGGTCTAACTAACGAGCACTTCAGTTCTTATGAAGAAGTCAAAAATTGGATTGAGACTTGGATCGACTCGAAAGATGAGGAGTTCTACCGCCACGGAATACGCATGCTGCCAGAAAGATGGTCAAAAGTAGTAGCTAGCGACGGCCAATATTTTGAATAACATTTTTGTAACCGTTTTTATACAATAAAGCCTTAAATTTACAAAAAAAAAAACGGCGGAAGCAAAGTGGTAGACCTAATATAGCTTTGTGCATGCGAGTAATTTGATGCTTAAAATGAGAGAGAGTTGAGAGTTGTCATCGGCGAAAAAGTGAGAATTTTAGAAATCCATTTCAAATACAAAAACTTCAAGAAAGTCTTCCGTTAAATATTCGAGAGGCCATTATTTAAGATATAATTTTTTACACAAAAAGTGATGTAAATAGAAGGGACATTAAAAGCAAAAGTAGAAGAGACATTTTAGATGTGCGCCAAAAGTAAGGAAGAGAGCAAGGTTTTTGTAGAGACCTTTATTTATGGGGTTATATTCACATGGAACCCAGAGAGAATTGTGATTTTTTTCTTAAATTGCCAACTGTCGACAAAAATACTAAAAATAAAACTTAGCTTAAGTAAAAATTGAGCTATCATGGCAGCCAGGAAAGGCGGGTATTGGAGATACATGTAAGCGGATCATTGCCCCTCACAAAGCTGAATAAATTCGCTAGCATTGTTAAATTTCACATCCAAGGTAAAGAGGAAGAGCTTTTTTAAAATTGGACAATAGGAGTAGTACCGTCCCCCTTTAAGCTGAAGCTCGGGAACTACTTGACCAATCTTAACCAAATTTGGTATGTAGTATTGGTCACTATAGAAAGATCCAAACACCAAACATCTGGACGTTAGTGCATTTGGCAGATTTTTTACAAAACATATCGTTTAATCTGTGATATTTAGTAATGAAATTCAAGAAAGCAAGTCAAAAATTAAGGTTATGTTGAGAGTTTTCTTCGCTTATCTAGGTTTGACGCACTCCGAACTCCTGCCGACCGCCCAAAACTCTCAACAAAGAACACTATTTGAGGGTTATGCTTGGTTTTTGCACCACAATAATACACCGCCGCATACTACATTTATGTCTCGTGCGATTTTCGTCAAACTTTCAACTAATATCGCGCCGCACCCACTGTATTCGCCTGATTTAACTTCGCGTGGCTTCTGGTTACTCAACAAACTAAAACAAACGCTCTGGGGAAACCGATTGAGTCAATTGAAGACATCAAACGTGAATCGCTACCCACATTAAAGGCTACTCCGGAAATTGAATTTAAGAACTGTTTCGAGAATTGGAAAAAAACGTTGGCACAAGTGTACTGGTGCCAGAGAAGATTACTTTGAGTGGAGCATCATAGATTTTGAAGAATAGGAACAAAGTTTTAGTATTTTGTGCTCTTAGTATATATCAGTCAATATGAAAGAAATCTTAATGAAATTCAGAAATACTACTTTTCAAATAATAGTGTGTTTGTAAATAATAATCTTACGAAAGTATAAAATATTCGCTTAGAGACGAACTGAGCTTCTCTTTACTTGTTTTGAGTAGAGTTGCCAACTATTAGAAAATTATTAAACATGTTAGAAATTTTTAAATTTGACATACACAATTACTTGTATATACAATTTTTTCCGGCATAGTAAATAGTTTTAAAATTATATATTATAATTTTTTCTAATTTTATTTCTAGGTTATCCAGAGTTGTCTAAGGAATTGTGGAGGTAAGTGTAGCATATAGTATAATAACAGCCAAATAACCCAGTTATTTTACCAAAAATAAACTAGGAATATTTACAATCAAATTGCTTAAATTTCTCCGCATTTCTCTGCAGTCACTTCTGAAATGCTTAAAACGGTGAATAAAATATGCTAGCAGCAATTTAAATTCATTGCCTGTACCCATACACAAATTTTTAAACGAAATTTTGAAATGAATACGCAGAAAATTCCAATAACTTTAACCCACCACCCTCCTTGCCGGACTGTCTAACATGAATATTAATTGGCATTTATGCGCCACTTCCGCCGCCCCCGCACATAAGCCATCACGTCAGCAGGGCCGTGTAATAACTTTCAATGGCAATCACTACGTTTTTTTCATTATCCGCCAGCTGCCTCGGGCTGTGTAAGCAAGACGCACGTTCCGCCAACCGGAGCTCGCAATAAAAATTGATGTCCAGGCTAGCGTTGCATAAGGTCTTTATGATATCCATAAAACCTTATTGTTGTTTTTGAAGCGCGCGCATATCCAGCAAAGACAGTGCTGTTGAAGCTATTATTTTAAAGACAGTACACTGCAACTACTTCGCTCACTAATCTCGACGCTCATACACGAGCAGTTGCGCTGTCAAGTCGGACGGTCTCCGGTGCTCATTTACAGTTCGCCGGCAAGAAGTATGACAACAAGCCACTATCCTCGCAATGAATGCCGGGCTTTTGTGTTGTGTGGCGACTTCATCATATCACAATTTAAAATCTCTTATTGCGACAAATTTGCGCTTTATCTGCAATCTTCGTATTATGCGCTGATGTCTTCGTTCGTTCGTTCATGCGCTCAGCAAGTCGGCTGACTTGATTACACTCCGCAGGCCGGGAAGTTCGACAGCCAAAGCGAGATGAGCTGAAATGTCTCCATTATTTCCTCGACAGCTTGGTGTATGCATCTATGTGTGTGTGCTGTCAGTCCTATTTACTTTGTTGTTACAACAAACTTTCTGCTGTCTAAGATAGCTATAGTGCGCTGCCTTGTTTCGCCCCACTCACTCTCAGCTTTTTCTACCCACCTTATCAAGCCTGCTATCTTCCCAAGCGGCTATCAGTGAGCGGGCGCGTGCTATGCTTCTCCTGTCTCAATGTCATCTGCTTACAGCGGCGCGCCTTGGCGCTTGTCATTCTCTATGCTGGGCTTTTCAGTCCCAGAAAGGTACTTAGCATCTTTGCAACTTAATTTTTCTGAAATTCTACTTTTCCTTTTGTTGTTTTTCATGTTTTCCATGCAATTTCCAGATTCCGCTTTGTTTTTATCTCCCCTCGTGTTGGTTATGTTCCCGCCCGACTATCCTGTTTTGCTGATGCTCGCCGGCACACGCTTCCTGCGCGCCGATAACAAGTAATGTTGATATTCCCTGCGGACAACTTAGATTTACAATGGCTGACGTGCAACAAACTGTGGCAGGATCCTTAATAAAGCATCTAAGGCAGTAAAGTATACTTGCTGAGCGACAAGAGTGGTGCAGTAAAGTATAAGAGTAACATATAGACATCAGCATAACGGTCATTGACAGTTATTCATTTGTGCGCTCCACCTCATTTAATTACAACAACGGCGCCAGCTCATATCTGAGCTTGCTGCTTCGCTGAGTATTCCGCTTGCGACCTCAACCAGTTGACAACATCAATAACTACCCAGGCTTGCCCCAGTTAAAGCGACCTTATTATAATATATACACACATATACATATGTACATATATCCATATACTACACAAACAGTATCTAGTATATAATATTTGTCAACTCTGCAAGACACGTGCCCATTTTGCATGTCTGTTTATTTTATACCCCACTCACCTTAAAAATTTATGTCTAAATTTAAATTTGCTGCAGCTCCTTCAAAGCCAATAATTTTTATTTTTCTCAGTTATGGTTGCCGGGCATTTTATTTACTGCCGATAAATTTTATAACCGAAATGGTTATGTGAAATTTTTTTTTGTGACATACTTATAAAGAGACACACATACATATGCAGTTTAGTATTTCTTTCAAACCATTTTAAAAAGTCACGTGTCTGCGTTTGACGCAAATTTAATTTTAGATATTTGTTATTTTTTGCAGCTGTCAGCCCTGTCACGTGTAACAGATATACATACAAAAGTGATCTGTTAATATTTCTCTCTTTATTTGTTTATCTGTCACCAAAATAAACTTGAAATATTTTCGGGATTTTTAAACTGTCGCTTGGGGCACTTGTTGAACAAATAACTCACGATTTAATCTTAAAAAACTCCTCAGAGTATTTGAGAGAGGAAAATTCAAAAATTTTACATAAAGTGAAAAGCATATTCATTTGTACCATCATTGAAGACTGGTCTTTGGTGAAGCTTCATGGCCAAAAATTGAATTAAGGTCATCGATACAACGCTGTTCAGTAAATCCACGTCGAAAGTTGTAAAAAATATTTACGCGAAAAGTATGTCCGCGATTTAATTCTATTGCTGACGAGATGAATATTTATAAGTTACTGTAATCCACACAAATAGCGCTCGTATATCAGAACGTTCTGAGTATGTATAACATCAGAAATGTTAAACATACAAGTCAACTTAGTACAAAATCTCGAATTCTATAAGTCATCATTACAAGAAGCTTTAAAATCTGTTAGCCGAAGGAGAAGTAGAATTACTATTTAGACATAGAAATCCAGCTAAAAAATGATAAGATGAGTTAGGAATTGATTGCCATATCACATAACCCTTCATTTTTCCATGACTTAGACTTATTTACGATTTTCGATATGCTGAAAATCTATTACTAGTATAAGTATGTTTTTCTGAAAGTATTAACTAGATTGAATAAGTGTCATTAAATAAAACGTTAACTTTAGACGAGACGAAGTTGAAATACTAACAACATACATCGTCCACAAATAAATTATTTTGGGCGTTTTTTTCAATAGCCTTTATTTGACAGATCACGCGTGAGTCGTGGTGTGATGATGATTTTGTTCCGTATTGTTTAGCATTTCATCGTGGACAGACCTACTTCTGCACAACGTTTACAAATCGTTCAACTTTATTACGAAAGTCGACGTTCTGTAAAGAATGTGTTTCGCGCGCTTCGCTCAACTAATGGTCAATATAATCGACCTACCGAGCGTACTATTTGCGACACCTTGAGACCCAGCACACATTGGATAATATTCATCCGAATAAACCACGTCCAGCTCGCAGTAAGAAATTATAACAGCCGTGGCTGTGAGTGTACCGTGAAGAGTCAATTTGGTGCCGTCCGCAGCAACTAGGACTAACGTATGGAACGACTTGGCGCATTTTTATTGAAAGCGTACAAAATACAGCTTGTGCAAGAACTAAAGCCACTAGACCTTCCCAAGCGATATCGCTTCACTCTAAGGCCTTATGATGCTCATTTCAGGTCGAATGGGATCGTAAGCAAGCATAATTGCTGCATTTGGGACGAAGAGCGACTTGAAGAGATACAAGAGCTCCCATTTCATCCAGAAAAAGCAGCTGTTTGGTATCGTTTATGGGCCAGTGGAATCATCAGTCCATATTTATTCAAAAATGATGCCGGTGAGAACGTAATAGTCATTGGCGATCGTTATCGCGTCATGATAACTGACTATTTGATACAAAAAATTAATGTTCGTGATCTCGGTGACATTTGGTTTTTACAAGACGGCGACACTTCCCACACATCGCATCAATCAATAAATTTATTGAGAGATCACTTCGATGAGCAGATAATTTCAGGTCTCGGGCCGGTGGATTGGTCACCAGAATCGTGTGATATCACATCGTTAGACTTTGTCCTGTGTGGATATGTCAAGTCTTAAATCTATGCGAGTAGGACCTTGGAGCAAAACGTCACGCTTGTCATTCGCCAGTTACCAGTCGATCATCGAAAATTGGACCCAATGGATAGACCAACTGAGACGTAGCCGTGGCCAACATTTGAAACTGGAAAACTAAATGCCAAAGTATGTTCTTTTGAATGATAATAAATTTTTTTCATTAAATATGAAGCTTCAGTGTTTTTTCTTTAAGTAAAGGGAGGAAATTCAAAGTGGATATTGTTTATATATATTTAATTGAGCAGCACAACGAGCTAAGACGATTTAGTTAAGTTTATTAGTCTGTACATACGCGAGCTAGTTCTTCGGGTTTTGAAATATTTCACTGAAATTATGAACAAGCATTTTTCTCTTCAAGTAGTGGCTCATTTTGTCGGAACCGCCGACATTTGATTACTACATAGCATAAAGTTGCCAAACAAATTGATCGATTAAAAGCAAATTCTTGTATGAAAGGGGATTTATGATTTATGATTTTTATTTATTTATTTTTTTTCGATGATTACTTTTAACATCATAAAAACTTAAGTATTGAATTGAGTATCTTTAATATATAGCGCCAAATAACTACGTTCAAATAATAAGTACCGCAATTGCTCAATGTCCAAAAATGTTCACAAATTTCTTAGATCTCTATTCGAAATGTCAAAAGTCATGAAAACTTTACACTTTCCACTTTCCACTTTTAACTTTCCGCTTTTAGTTTGCGCATAATGCAAGTTTACGCTTTTCAATGTTTCAATGCAAAAACTTTGCGAATACTTGTGGCGCTCGTGCACATTTGGTCGGGTCGAAATTAATGTTTCATTAAAAAGTGCATTTTCAATAATACCGAAAATGCCATTAGCAATGAATTGCGCTGCCAGCCAATGGCGCGTTAACGCAAACTTTTGCCAAGAATTGACGGCCGAAAAAACAACACAAAAACGACGCTCAAATGAAGCCTGCCTTAGTGTGTGTGTGTGTGAGAGCTGTTGCAGCGTGCGAACAATGCACTGAGCGGCCCGTTGCACTGGAGGTGGCAGGAAAAAAGGCGCAGAACGGATTTCTTGACAGCTGCACTAATTGGTTTGTTTTGCCACTGACACTAATTAAAAAATTCTATTCCACGAAGCTTTCGCAGTTTTTATTGTGCGCTTTTTGTCACTTTGCATGTTTTCGGCGCAAACAGACGGCAGTGAAAGGCGCGCGATGGGCCGGTAGAGCCGCTGATTATTTGTGCCCTTAATTGAGGGCGCTGACACACAAGCGTCGCATGCGAAATGAGCGGCATTAGAAATGACAGCGCCGTGATTGGAACGGGTCCCGGGAAATGTCGGCGCATTTATTGTTGTAAGTGAAAATATGGCAAGCATAAAAATGGCGCGAAAAAATTTCACAAATATTTACAGAAAATTTGGCGTAAGCGCGGCCGGAGCGAAGGCGGAATAGGAGAGCGGCAGATAACATTCTAAACACGAGCATGAAAACTAGCGCAAACATGTGTGGGCGGGCAGAAACATGTCTTCCCTAAATTCTTGGTTATAAATTATGATAATAAGCGTCGGAAAAAACTAAATGACATTATTATTTTGCGTCGTTAGGCCACATTTTTTGTGACGAGCAGAAAAAATGCAAATTTCTTAGCGCGCATTTAGGCGCACAAGCATACGGCAACGCTGGTTTCGAAGTAAAAGTGAACGACCTTTTCCAAGCTCGCTCTTGTTGCTTTCATTCCACGAAAAAAATTAACTTCCATAAATCAGTGTAGACAAGTACGAAGCATAAAAGTTTAGAAACTTGCCACGTGCTCCCCGGTGGGTCGGTCAGCTTCGAAACTTTGCACGTAATGTCGTTTAAATTTTATGTTGTTTAATTAAAAACGTAAATACGAAAGATTTTTTTTATGAAATGAGGCGAGACACAAAACGATGGCGAGTAAAGCCGCAGGCGATTAGCAGCCACTTTGGCTTTGCAGCGGCCAGTTTAGTGTATCCACAGCCTATATTTTATGCAAAGAAGAAAGGAGCGTAGCTAGAGTAGAACTTTATATAACCCTTGCGCTTGCGGCGCATTCAGCAGTTAACGGTCGCTGCTTTAAAGAAATCGCATTGTTTTTGTGTTTAATTAAAAACAAACGGACAGCCACTGTGAGCAGAAATTAAAAGAAAATCTGTAAAAAAAATGAACTTGCTTTGTATAAGCCATTATGCCACGGGCATAAACAATGAACCCCGCACCAAGGCATAGCATACAAGCAGGCGCTGCATGCGGTATGAAAAAATAAAGCTGCAAGGAAAGGCAAACAGCCGGGCCGTTGAAGTCCTCATTTAATGACGCAAATATAGGCACTGGCGGTCAGCGGCGACAATTTTATTCTCCCCACTACCTCCACACCGTGGCGGCTGAAGTAGAACCAAGCAGCTAAAACTATGCTTGTGGTTAGATTGAGCGCATTTGGCAATCTTTTCGCCAACACGCGCCGTTTATAAAGTCATCAGCAAGCGGGTTGCTTAAAGTAAGCTGTATTTTTTAAAAAGAAAAACACCGAATATTTTAAATATTATTGTACAACCAAAAAAAGAGTGTATTTAGGTGGCCGAAGGATTACCAAAAAAAATATTGTCAATTAAGTTTGTAACAGTACTGTCAATGCACTATAACAGGGAATATTAAAAGGAGTTTTCTTATTAAAAAAAATCAGCTATAAAAATACTTTTTTTCTTATGAATGCGCTGACTTCTCTTTGCTTTTGACATGTTTTATTATTTTGTCCTCATTCTAACTGCTTCAAAACAAATCGCTTTATTAGCTATTTACTTTATTATTCTATTGTGCCTTGTGCAGCTTTTAGTCTGCGCTATTATTTACCGTTAGCCATGGTTGTTTTCATTTTTTCGGTTTTTATTGCTTGACTAGTCGACTGCGGTAAGCCGATAATCCTCAGTTGTTTGAGAGAGTGATATAATGCTTTAGTTTTGTTAATTGTGGGCATAACATAGAAAGATAAGTTATATAAAAGCTTAATAGCAGAAATATGGAAGAAAAAAACAGGTTATTTTTTATTACTAATTGACATTCGTTCATTAGTATAGTTAGCATACTTTTAGGCGTTGCTTCCCATTCTTTATTATATACTATATGGGGAAAAACATATACCTTCAAAGAAATGAATTGTCATAGCTTTTAATTATCAAACAGTTTATCGAAAAGAGAATATTTTCAGGTATTTAATTCAACTCTCCGAAAACTAACATTAAGCTGGGAGTATATCCCTTATAACGTGGCCGTTAGTAATAGGAGTCTTATTTTTTCAATTTCCCCAACTAATTTCATACTTTTTCTGTATGAAAACTTAATCTACGAACTACAGCTACAGCTCGTAGATTGCATTTCAAGCCGCATGCGGAGGAACTAATTCCACTATCTGCCAGCGCAGTTTCGTGGTGAAGCTTTCAGCCTCTGCAAGGGAGACTAGTTTTCACTCAAACCGATAAGAATGCATTGTTGGCGGCTCTTGCCACCGAATGGACAACATTTACTACAGAAATGTTCTTTGTTGCCTGCTACTATTTTCCTCGAGCTTACTTTCACCGAAAGGTTTTTCCATAATGAGTACAATTAAAACTCTCGACGTATGTTTTATTCTTTAAGAGATGAAGACTAATATTGGTTTGAGGGCTTTTGAAATTGAAAGCTCTGATTTTATAGACAAATGAGCTGGCTACATCTCGTAAAGAGGTTATATCTCATAAGGAGATGAAACCAGCACATTTGTCACCAAATCAGAGCTTTTTATTATCAAAAGTCCTCAAAACAATATTAGCTTTTATCCAGCTAATAGAAAATGTAGATAGATTTCATATTACGCTTACGATATTCTTTCTGTTGTAAGATACTACAAATTATCAGAATAAGACAGAATAAAGGCATCATCTAAGAGAATGAAAGTCTAGATTCCATAAATTCTTCCATATACAACCGTTGAACCGATTCAGCATGAAAATGTCCACTCAGGTATCAAAACCCACCTAAAACAATATTTATTTTTTAGACGTGATGAGATATTAATTGTTTGGATTTGGTCTTTTAACAGCTGTTATTTCATTTTTACTCAGGCATACTCATATCCGAACTCGTTTGCAGCGCTAGCAGCGTCCAATATTAGGTTGTCATATTCGCTCAGCAGAGTCGGTAACTCGAGCGACCCGGAATTGGTTTCGAACCACGTTCACTTTGGTATAATACGCATACTCAGAGACGAGATACAGTGTTCATCGGGGATGTTATTAGTGTTGTGGAGTGGAGTATCGAAGTAGACCTTAATAACACAACTTTATGGAATATTTTGAAAAAAAAAAATTTGGTTTGCGGGCTTACGAAATGCAAGTCGAAAAAAATTTAAGCCAAATGGCCATGAATCGCGTCACACGTTCGGTGAATAGCCCAAAACGATATGGTCACCAATCCCGATTTTCGTAATAGTTTTTAGTTCAGTGATGAAGCTCACTTTTGGTTGAATGGGCACGCACGTTAATAAACAAAAATGTCTCACTTGGAAATATGATAACCTCAATCCATGATTAATAACTTTTTTGTGCCTGAATCGATCTTTGGTTCCAGCAAGATGATTTTATAAGCCGTTTGACCCAAGAAGCAATCAATTTATTGAAGGAAACATTTAGTGACCGCAATACTGGGCGGTTTAACACCGCTGTGCTATTTTTTATTTTTAATTGTGAGGAGTCACTTGTCTACTCAGATAGGCCAGAAACGATTGACGCCTTGGAAGAAAATGTTTGGCGTGTTATTGCTGACATATAGCTGCGATTGCTGAAAAAGTGGTAAAAAATTCAGTATCTATAATTGGATTTAAGCCGAGCCCGTCGCGGCAAACATCTTCTAGGGGTAGCAAAATTTCTGAAAATGAACTGTTTTACAAATATTCCAATTAAATTTCCAACAATGACATTATCTGTTTAGATTAAGTCTAACGCCTTCCGGCTTTCACTTTCCAACCAAACTAACATTGGAAATTTCGCACAAGGCACAAACAAATAGACCAAGTTTTCCCATCTCCGTATTTGTTAGCAAAACTTACTTCCAAAGCCAACAAAATGAATTACCTTATAAATTATAGCTAAGAAAAAACAACAAAACCAAAAAGTAGAGCAGCAGCACATGCACTTCAGCTACTCGATAAACTAACTGTAAAAGTGCGCATAGAAATTTGCTTCAAAGTTTAGCCAAACAAAAACGAAGCCAGTTACTTGCTGAGCAACAACAATGCCAGCATTTTTTTGTTGCACACAATAGATCAGCGCTAAAGCAGAGATTCTTCGAAAATAAATTGAGCCAGCATTGATTATACTTTAAGTTTACATTTTGGCATTGAAGCGAGAAAAGTTCACTATTTTCTATTTAAACTTTGCGCCAAATTTATTTTTCAACAAAAGTGAAATCTTTTTTTTTAATGCAAAAAGTGAGAGTGAAAGAATGGAAGTTATAAATTAGCTTTATTTGTGAGCGGGAATTGCAGCAACGGCGGAATAAAGTGCGAAGAATGCGAAACTGTCAATAACAGTAAGTGAGCGTTTGTGTGGAACTGAGTTGCATATGTGTGTGCGTGTGTGGTAAGTGAGCAGCTAATAAGTACTCTTCTATGCCACAACAGTTTGGCTTGACTGCTCAAAATGGCAACAAGGCGATTGCAAATGCGGTTGTGGCAAGAAAAAGGTTACGTCAAGAAAATTACTTGAACACTTACTAAGTATATGTAACAACAGCTTCTCTACAACAAGAATTTTTTTGTTACAATAACTGCTTTGCAAGAGCAACTGGTTCGCAATTACTGTATTTTTGGAACAAAACCTGTCTTGCAATAATAACTTTTTCCAAGAATTTTTGTACAACAACAAACTTTTAGCAATAACAAATTTTTACAACAACAAATTTGAAAAAATAAATACAAAAAAACACAATTTACATTAACTATCACTTTACAAGAACAATTCTATTACAACAACAACAAATTTTTCTCCAAAGACAACAACAAAAACAATTTGTTTACAGCAAAAAATGCATTACCGACTTATTTTTGCTAAAAGAACTGCTTTACAACAACAACAATTTTTACAACAACGTCTACCGCGCAACAAAAACACGACGTGTGTGTGGTCATTTTGGTGCCGCGCATTGTGCGGTGACACCACTTTGCCTCCTCTATCTCGAACAGAAACTTTGTGCCAACTTTATTTGGTCTACTCAGACTCTTTCCTTGTGTTTCCGTAACTTTTTGTTTTTTTAAAAGTTCGCCTGACAAATACTCGCCCGATTAAATGCTAATTTCTCTTCGCAGATAAACTGCGTGTCTGTCCGGTTCAATTTATTTCCCACACGCTAGCAAATAATGAAGAGCGCGTAGTTTCTTAAAAACCCGCGTTTCTGGTAAATAATTGGAAAAAGTTGCATGCAACAGCTGTTGGTCCCCTTGAAAGCGCACATTAACCAATTTGGCTGAACGAGCTTCAATCTTATTTACCAAATGACAAGCAAGCGAATGAATATTTTAATTTATTATTTATTTAGGCGCTCACTTACTGCGTGTGGCGTGAGGCGTGGGGGCGTGTGGATAAGATTTATAAATAAACCACCAAAAACTTGCACTTGGCTTCGCCATTTCGTGTTGCGTTATTTAAGTTTTTTGCTGCCTCTTTGTCTTTCTAACTTACTGCCCTGTAATTAAGTTAATTCCCTACAATTACTTCAATCATGGTAATGTTTAGTTGCGCGTTCGTATCGTGATTGCGCTGCATGTTTACTCTTTGCCATACCTTTCGTTTAAATTACAGTTACACGCCGATTTTATTTAATGTCCATTTAACTTTCTCTTGTCTCTCTCTCTCTCTCCTCCCGAACAACGTTCTCATCTCTTATATTGTCTATTGAATTAAATTGTGTTATTTGCTGAGGTTACGTATACGCCCCGTCCCGTTCGCTGTGAAATTGTAAAAATAACACTGTGTTCATTTTGCAAATATTTTTAACAAAAAATAATTATTTACCTATTAGATATAATAAATGAAAGAAATTACATATTTACACAGATTTTTAAAAAAATTGTTTAATAAAAACCTAATTTCTGTTTTCATTATGTTATTAAAATACGAATAGGTGTAAGACGCTGTTAAATAGTTGAACTTAAATGTTCCATAATAATAAAATAACTCAGCTAACATTTAATTTTGATTCAGGCAGAATTGTTTTGCAGTTTTCAGCGAATACTAAGAACTATTTGTAAACATTTTTGCTCAATTTTTGACCTAGTTATTTTCGTTGAAATGTAAGCATGTCACTTCTTGCAAAAAACCTAGCTGAAACTAAAAAAATGCGTTCAATGAAAGTCATATTCACAAGTAGCCTATAAATATTATTTAATTATTTTGAGTGATTTAATAAGTACAATGGACTAAACTGCGGCTAAGTGTGTGTAAAACCAATTAAGCAAATAGCTAAATGTGACCAAAAAAATGCATAGAATTAACTCATAAAAAACAAGTATTTATCCAAAAAAAATGATATGTTTTATTTCAAAAGTCGGTTGCGACTATACAAGATCATTATTCCGCCTTTATCGACTAAATGCAAATCTGTTCCGATTGAATTTAAAAGATAATTTAAATTTTCTGTGAGAACCTTGCCCAATTGTTCACTTTAATCTTTTTTTTATGGGATTAAATTCTTAAAAACATTTTAAGGGATTAAATGGGTTTCCTCGGGTAAAAATTAGCCTTTACAATTTCTTTGTCATATAAAAAATTAAATATTTTATTGTTACAAGCATGCACTATTAACAAAGAAATTCTGAAATTTTAGGAAACAAATATTTTAAACTCTGACATTGGGACGCCATTTCCGGTGACCCCTCCGAAAAAAAAATGCGCCCGCGTTGGCAGGATAACTCCTTACTGGGTCATCTAAAGTGAAAATAGTACGTATTTTATTTTAAACCTGAACTTAGAACTTGAACGAAGGAAAATCGGAAAATTGGATGTTTGGCAAATATTTTTTCAAAAAAATTAAAATTTCGCGAAATATTTTTTTTTCAAATAGTTGTGATCGAAAAAACAATCCTTTATCCAAGTCCTTCGGAATTGTATTCCAAAGACCTGCGTAAAATTTCATTAAGATCGGTTGGGTAGTTCTCAGAAAAGTTGCGCACAAGTTCTCAAGGCTATGTATATCTCCGAAACTATTACTCAGATGAATTTCAAAGGAAAATGCAAAAAAAAAAAATCGATTTTTTGAAACCCGTAAGGCCATGTAACCCCTTAAGAGCACACAAAACTGTGATTGCATTTGTGAGATCTTGGCACTTTGCTGCCACTTTATTGCACACATTCTTTGAATGTAGAGAATGTAGACAGCCCTTCACTAGTCCTGAGCAAAAACTCAACTCACACAACTCAAACCTCTGGTCGCGGCCCTAATATCGGAGTGAATAGTCAGCGCTCTGAAGGCACCCTCTCCGCAATCTTTGATACATCGAAAAAACAGCTCAGTGCCCCCAACCTCGAATGAGCCCTTTCTTTCTGCATGCCTAGAATTAAAACATTAAATTCAAAATACTTTTGTCCAAACAAAAACTTTAATTCATACATATACACTAAAATCTCCGCACTTTGCTTATTTCATTTTTATAGCTTTTCTGGGCTAATTAAAGCTGCACAGAAGCCTACAAATCGCAACCGCAAACTTGAACGCAGCCGAGTACGGTTCGCGAATGCAGATTAACGGTCAAAGATGCCGAAATAAAATAAGAAAAAATAAGCGAAGCGACGAACAAACAAAATTGTGTTTTTAAATATTTACAGGGTTCACTTTATTGTGCTTGTGGCAGCACTTTTTATGGCACTGACCCAGTAAGCAAGTGAGCAGTAAAGTACGCTCCAAGAAAAGGTCAGACAGCGGCGCGCAATGGCGGCCGCTAACAACAACAAATTGAGTCTGAAATCAAGATATTTAATATACAAACACGCCTAACGGGTTTGTTGCAAGCATTAAACAGTTGTAATTCTGGAAGATTTATACATTTCTGTAACCAGCTCTGCAGGCAGACATTTTCAAGCGTTTCGTTAAATTTCCGTTCTACTAGGGTCCACTCACAAGCTTGTGAATTATTATCAAAGAAAAAAAATTAAAAAAAACAAGAATGGCTTACGCAAATTCACCGTTATGTAGACCCTTGAGCAAGGTTACCATACCATTTTTTCTTCAGCCGCTTACTCTCCAAACAAACGCTTCTAAGAATTTGTAAGATTTAATATTCATTGTGTGCGGTGGTGAGCTATCAACAGCTCACATACACAAATAAGCAAACACTAACATATATTATAGATTAATATATATGTATGTGTGTGTCTAAGAGTTGCTCACATAGCAATAAGCCGCAATCTAGGTAAACATATGTAACCACTGTAAACAAGTCTTCGACCCTTTTCTTCGCATTGATACACACGCAAACACACATGGAAATATTTTTTCTTTCCTCGCACACAGCAAGAACGGCAGTTGCAGCCAGCCAAGGCGCCCAAGGCCAATATGGCGATAATAGTGCTTCAACTTGTTGGCAAAACATATCACGTACATACGAATACTTTAAAATCCGTCGGCCATCGCTTTTGTACACCGTCTTCGTGTATTGGTGTTTTTGTATTTACCATCGGCCGACCCTTTGCAGTGCCTCAATGTATTCAAAGCGAACGTTTTGTTGAAAAATTTGTTAAAACTTAATTTGTTTATGGCAGATTGGGGCTTATCACAGCATGCTCGGGGCAATCTATTGAATATTGGCTGTGTGGACACATACAGATGTTTGCTTTTGTTGGTTAATGGTGTTCTATTGAATGCATTGAAATACTGAGCAGAGTTAACATTAGTTAAGTAAGGCGAAATTATTGGTTTGAGCGCTTTTAAATATTTTAAATTGTGAAATAATTTCGAAACATGAATATTATTTAAAAAGCTTGTGAAGTAAAAAAAATCAGAACTTTGATTTGAATTTTTACCAAAAGAGTCCCAAGCTTACTAAATAATATTAAAATTTCGGAATTATTTCAGAATTAAACCTTCCACTACCTCATTTTTTGACGAATAACAATTTGATGGAATTAGATTCAATGTTTCAAAAGTAGATAATCACCACTTAACTACTCATTAATATTCTCATATGTTTATTAATATTTTTATTTATGCCTTCAACAGGATATTTAAAGTTTGTATTACAAAGAAGGAAACACAGGAGACTCTTCAAAATTTATATAATACAAATTATCATCGTGACGAACTGAGTCGATTTAGCGATGGTTTTTATACCATTTATGCTTTAAAAAATGTACATGAAGAGGCTGTTACAGCCCCAAAGCTACCGAAGTTATCGTTCAGGTTTGGAAATTATTTGCATTAAAATGAAGTTGGATCAATATGCGAAGTTTCAACTGAAGATAAACGTATAAAGCAAATTGTTCAAGCGTTTATTGTGAGCTCTATGTATTGGGAACAACTTTCAAATATATTTGTTCAACTTATATACCGAAGCTTTTCTATAATTTTTTAAATAGCTTAACCTTCCCTACTTCCTTAAAATTCGCGTCAAGAGCAGGCATCCTAAAGGATGTCTACTCCTCATGGACCAAGTAACTGAACTCCAATTGGTACCGCAAAAGACCAAAACTGGTCTATACGTTGCTCGTTGGCCTACCAGCCTCACCTATCCTAACCGAACCTATCATTACCAACTTTACACACAAGAGATTTGACAAAAGTTATATCATATCCGACATAACCTACTCACTGAAAAATCTAACATTTCCACGGATGGAGACAAGAAATTGGTATTTCAAAAATAAAATAAAATTTTAAAACAATAAATTCATATGTAGTTGCAAATAAAAACGGTTTATTGAATATTCAATTGCGCCCAAATTGGGCTGCAAACCAATATAAGAAAAAGCACACACTAAATTGTGTGTATGGCATGCGCATAAAGTTACTCATACGCCGTGGCATTACAGAAATTCTTTTCTACTCAAAGGGTGTTTACTTTGGGAGTTAAAAAAGCAAAAACTATATCGAAGAGTAAGCGAACACTTCTACAGACATTTTAAATTTTAATAAAACACAGTTTTTATATTCTTAGCTTGCTTTAGCACAGGCTCACATACAAATATTATATAAATATTCTAAATATATACCACTAAACTACTAGACCTTTAAGTCTTTTATATACTCAACTATTTTTATACCTCTTTGTAGTACTTAAAAATGCATAATAGTCTCAATTTTGATGTTATGAAGCGAAATAGCAACTCACAATTCACACAAAAGGCACACGCCATATATTAAAGCGCTTCGCATTTGTCGATATATGAACTAATATTTACTTTTGGGCTCTTCTCAGAAGCAAATATTGAGCCTTATTAATGCAGTAGAAATACCGAAAATAAAAGGCGCAATCGTTTAGTCCGAAAAAGCTGTAGAAAATCACAAGAATCACAACAACCAATAAAGAAGACTAACTTGGTATATGAAAGCAGCCATTAAGCTGCTTACAAAACATTTAAGAACGACATGAAACACAATGAAAACATCGATGAACTTGTAAGCGTGTACTGATACACAAAAACACTCTACTAAGCTGATGCGTGTGTTGTCTAACGCAGTGAGCAAAATTGTGGGGTTTGCTAGAAGGACTGTATTTTATGGAAGTGTTCAAAAATTCAAAAATTTTGTAATTTTTGTATGGTATCAGCAAAATGATTTTCTAAATGACATATTGGATTTTTTTGTAAATTTTTAAGGAACGCCTTTTATAATTTTTTTTAAGCTGCTTTTTTTTAATTAAATATTTTACCTTTTTGTATAATTCGATTTTACTATGGCAAATTCACGAAAAATAGAATAATATATATTGAATACTGAATAATATATTGAATTGTCGCAAAAATTATTTGATTTTGGATTTCGTTATCTGAAAAACAAAAAAAATTACGTAACGGTCTCATGTTTACACAATACTCTTTAATACATATATTGGCTGCTTATGGTTTAAGTTGGCTGGGGCTACTACTTTTACGGAATATCTTATATATAATATTTTTTTTTTGCTAACACTTAAAAATATTTCTAAAAGGTCCATATCAAAGTATATATCAAATATCATAATATATATAAAGATATATATGATATTCTAAGTAATACTGCATCATATCTGTCTGACAGCATATGTGTATCCACTCCTCCAACAGCTGATTAGCAGTTTGATAACACTTACAACAAAAGGACAATTACTAAAGAAACGAAGTCAACAACAAATTGAGGCAACAAATTTGAATGTATTACATAAATACATAAATCGATATAGACACTAAATCGGTATGCCATTCAATTCTGGAACAATCAGGTGCCTTCCACAGTCGATTTTCGGATAATCAAACCATGCGTTATTACCTCATAATTACATACGAAATTTGCATGTTGTTAAGTTAAATATTTCATCAGTACAACAACATGTGTACTAGCTGGTGTTTAGCTGATAAGTGCTTATGTAATAGTAATAAGGTATTATTTAGCAGCTGACAAGCATATTTTGGGTTTATTTATATAACAGGAAGCAGTACACGCAATCGAAATTAAATGAAATGTGCTATAGTTTGTGATTCTAGTGATTGTTAATGATTGTATGGGCATAATTTATGTTGGATTGCAATGAATGAAAACTTTTAGTTATGTATTATAAATGTACATATTTTGAGCGAAAATTTCAAATAACGACTTATTTGTAGTTCATTAGAAGACTAAATCTGTTTGGATTACCAGTTAAGCGACATTTCGGAGGCATGAATTTACCAATATTTCCATATATTTATGTATCTAGATCGCACTGTTCCTAATTAATAGAGAAAGCATTTATGAAAAGAAGACTTCTCAATCGATATATGACTTAAAGTTAAACTCACTGCGTTTTCTTAATAGTTTTTATGATTAAATCTTGCAACAAGCTTTCGCATAAAACCCTTAAACCACGAAAATTTTCTTCTTTTGTCAGAAATAAACCCTTCAGCTTAAATATTTTATATAGAAAATAAAATTAAAATTATAATTTCCAACAAAAAAAATCTTAAAATGCTTTAGTAACAGGTATTTGAACAAAAGTTAGCCGTGCAAGTCTAAAAATAGCCATATAAAACATAATTAAATATTATATTGCATATTTCAAGGCGCTTCATAAATTTATATTAACACAGCAATCTCAATTTAGCATACTTAAAGGCGCTCCCCAAGTAAAGTATCTATCCAAAGCATTAGACTTATGTGTAGCATGCTTTACGGCGCCTTAAAAATTAAAAAATTTAAATAAAGCAAAAAATCTATGTGAAGCATACTTCCAGGCGGTATGAGAAACCACACCAACCTTAAAGCTGCCTTGCGGTGGACAGCTTTTGTACGTCGTAAGCTTGACTAATATTCATATTATATTTCTGTCTTGCGGTATTTCAATTAATTTTATAATGAAAAGCAACCCATACACACCATTCTATACAAATTTGTTGAGTAAGTAACTGACATTAATATCTGATGAAACGTTATATTTTATTTTCTATTTTCATTTGATGAGCACATAATCACTGAACAAATTACAACGATGAGCACAAAAATTTCATAAAATATTACATAAAATTTACAAAGCATTAATCAAAGCCATTGAAGTGTGCAACGAGTGAAAAGGGAAATGGACGAGTACTTTGTGCGTTTGGCGCGCCACATGCGGCATAAAAGTAATATCCCGGCTGTCGAAAGTTAAATGGAGCTCATTAAATGCTTAAAGTAATATATGAGTTATAGTACACACATGCATACTTGCATATGTGGACACACATATATGTATGTACATACATATAAACATATATATATATAAGATTTTACAATTGATATATCTAACACACATATGCCAAGCGTGGCTATTGGGTTAGTGGGAAATATGCATGGCAGTTTTGGCGTTGCACAGTGAAGCAAAAGAGAGCATATATTAGTTATAAGTAAAAAAAAAGTAGGAAACGTGCATTTTTTTTTTGTTTAGTATAGTTCTAGCGAAAATTTTCCAAAATTATAAAAACCCTTTCGTTTATTGGCAATATTTTTTTAATATCAAATGGTAGAAAAATCAAGCTTTAATATATTTACGGAAATATCCACCACTTTAAAATATACAATTTGAAAATAACAGCTTGCTTGGAATTTTTCCAAAATTTTGAATGCATACATTTGGGCGCTATATTGGTGACCTTGGAAAAAGCTTTTTGAAAAAATGGTGATATAACATAAAACGCAAGTCAAATGTTTATTTTCAAAAGATGTTAAGCTTTCTTGTAAAACATGAAAAGTTTCAAAAGGCTTGAAAGCTCTTAAATAGTAAATTGCTTTTATAGACTATAAAATATATTGGGTTTCACATAGAATTAAGATTTTGTCTGAAATATTTTCAAAAAGTTCAAAAGCTGTTAAAAGCACAACATAGAATATTGTAAAATAAATAGAATGTATAGTTTGAAGCAGCATACTTATAAAGAGTAAAAACAAATGTTTCGTAATGAAAAATATCAAGAATATTCCAAAAAGCTCAAAAGCTCTTAAAGGAAAAAGTCAGAATTTTTTTAAAAAAAAGTCAATTCATTTAGAAATACTTATACAGAAAGCAAACAATTGTTTTAATTTATGTAGAGCTAAAATCTTTTCAGAAAAATATCAAGAAAGCTTTAAAAGCTAAAGAGCTATGAAAAGCAAAAGTTAGAATATTATGAAATAAAATATATTGGTTACAGTTACTTATATAGAATATAAACAAATATTTCACAATGGAAAATATCAAGTATACTTCAGAAAGCTCAAAAGCTCTTACATAAAAGAGTTAGACAATTTTGAAAAGAAAAACTGACTTAACTACTACTTTACTTATTCATGACACAGAATATGTATAAAATATTTCACTTTATATACAGCTAAATTTTTTTATGGAGATTATCAAAAAAATCGAAAGCTAGCAAGGACAAATGTTGTAATATTTTGAAATAAAATATTCAGTTGCTTTCATAGAATACACACAAATATTTCAAAATTAAAAAATTTTAGGTAAATTTCAGCAAGCTCAAAAGCTCTTAAAGAAAAAACTTTGACTCAAAAATTAAAGAGGTTAAAATTAATTACATAGAACACACGCAAATGTTTAATTTTAGAAACAGCCACTATTTTTTGTGGATAATATCAAAAAGTTTCAAAAAGCACAAGAGCTACAAAAGGCAAAATTAAATATTATAAATTAAAATTTTACTTTTTACAGCATTTAAAATTAATAAAATATTTTTTTTGAATACACCCAAGAATGTTCTATGCTGTTATCAGCAAATCTTAGAAGCTTTCAATACCATTGCGCAGTTCAAAAGCACAGCTGATTTGTTGAATTTAAACAGTAACTTTATGACCTGACTTCTTTACTTTTTCATATTCGCTGCAGCTTCGTGACCTCTGGCAGCAACCACTGTGCGCTTGTGGCACATTAAAACTTTTCTAATATCAAACTTTCAAAAACCGAGGCGGCCACCGCACGCCAGACTACGCCAAACAACAGTTAGCTGCTGCCAGTAAAGTGGCAACCAAGGCGCTGCGCAACAAAACTTTAAGAATTGTTGGGAGAGGAACAACAAAAACTGGGAAAATAAAAAACTATGTTTTTCTTACATGCATTCTTGCTTTTGCTGCTATTGTTGTTGTTGTTGTTGTTGCAAAGTGTGAGTAAGATAAACAATGTGTTGGCCCGCTTGCGAGCGATAGTATTTAACGGCACGCCAAACTTGGTCAACTTTAAACTCAGTCAAATAGCAACATCAACAACAAAAAAACTAAACATCTGCAACATAACAATAACAAAAATGCGCCCGAAACGCTAACCAGCCATTGCAGTAATAAGACATTGCCACAAACAAGGCCACAAGGCGTTACTTACAGCCAGCCGCAAGCACAAACCGGCTAGTCTAGCCCGAAAATATGCCACTACACACTCAAACACACACACAACATTTTCTTATCAAAAATAAAATAACAACTGACAGCCACTTGCTTGCCTCCGCTGCGGCCGCACGTTCGTTACATTGACGATTACTTTTATGCTGCCGATGAGCCCAATAATGACGACGATAATGTTGTTGTTAATGAAGGTTTATATTTTTAGATTTGGCTGTTATTAAATACGCCTGATGGGTTAAGTAAACAAAACTCAATGAAAAATGATACACAAATTGGTTGGCTGTAGAGTGTATGTGGGAGTTAAGCCGAAGGGTTCCTGGCTCAATAATAATATGTGTATGCCTACAACAAACAAACGAGTGGCAGTTGTCCATCAAACTGAGTGTTCAGTTATGTTTGATTGGAATTATAAGTGTACATAAGTACGAACATAGATACATATGTACAGAGGATATAAATTCAGGATCCCAATAAGATAGTAAGTCCTCAAAATTATGTATTTCCATGAGCATAATTTGTTACAGAGTCCCTAAATACTAAAGTGTCTATTAATAGTGATTTGTGGCCAGCAATCTAATATACGTTTTCAACAAACCGCCCGAAACCAAATGTTAGATTACTTAAGGTATTCGGTTTAATTACTTCAGGTCCCTCCTAAGGTCCTATTGCAGTTTCTAGTTAGGTTATCAGTTGAAGAAGCTTCTCATAGAACCTTTTAACTGCAAATAAGAAATTTTAAGATCCACTACTCCTTAAATGACATCAAGGTACCATCGAAAATATGGAGAGAAGCTGTAGATGAGCACGTTTCCTAATGATTCTGGAAGATTTTGCTTCTACAAACATTGATTAAGATTATATGCAATTAAATTTCATCTAAAACTTTCCTAAAGCCAAACAATTATAAATAAAGGAATTAAAACAAGAAGAACAATTTAGATCGGTACAGATAAGAACTTGATGTAGACTGCCTAACTTGTATGGGACATACACCGGCACTAAAGTGGTCTCACTGTATTATCTGCTCTCGGAACCACCATGTGACATCTTCAAGAAGACAAGACGGATTGTTGAGATTATTTTCGTATACAAAGCCTTGTTTTCACACAGAAGATACACAGATTCTATACTCTCTGCTTTTTCTACCTCTTGCATGTCTCCGACAAGGGAACAACTTTTTGGGAAGAAAAGATGATGATTAAGACTTACTACTACTTTATACCATCTATGGTATCTTTAAGATTTCGACTAGAGAGGAGAGGAACCAAAAAATCTAATTTTCGCTGTCGTTAGTAGTTTAAGCATTACAACTTTTCGCTTTTTAAGAAGATTTTGGTTAAGAGATCGAATACGTTATTGCAAAATTAAAGGTACCGGCTGGGAAATACCAACAGAATCCGCCTTTTTAATATTACAAATTACCGTTATTTGATATACTAGACAATTTCATGTCGATGCTTTTAAGCCGAGAATGTAAAGTTCGGTAATGTTAAGTTAGCTATAGTCACTAAGTAGAAATTGCATGACCCAAAATATTCCTACAGGGCAAGCGCTTGTGTAATATATATAGCAAATCATCCAAATATGTACTTTAATGCCCCAGTACGCGCCATACATCAAGTTTAACAGCATGTTAAGTATGCAACTAAGCTGTACACATGGCGTATACGTAACGCGATACTCCCAGGCACCGAGCACCGCTTCACTGATTAAGAAAGTGCTACACACACATTTACACACGTAATGTATATATATATATATATATATATGTATGTATATATACATATATGTACATATATGTTATATAAAGGTGTGTGCGTGAGTGTGGGAGAATTTTACAAAATTTCAACATCAAATTGAAGTGAAGGCGGCGTCAGACGTGCATATAACATTAAAATACTGAAATGTATAAAATCATAAAATACAAAAGCAATAACAACAACAATGAAAATAAAAGCAACAACCGCCAAACAGTTAAGACGGCAACGAAGGTTGGCATGCATAGACGCGCGCTGGGCAGCAACCATAATATGAGTATCTATGGCAAATATAAACTTTATTGTATCTGCCATACTCTTAAGTTGTCTTTGGTATGAGTTTGTGTGACACATATGTTTCTAGCTTTTTTTCGTTTTTCGAATATTATATTTGACTTGCAGCGCGTCTTTCGCTGCTTTTTCACACTAATTTGCTTTCTCTTTGTTGTCGTTGTTGGTTTTTGTGTATATTTGTAAAATGTTTAGAGCTCGCGGATTTACTTAACTTTATTATAGCGACTTTAAAGCCAATTTAGGCCAACTCATGTCACTTTCACTCAGCCATAGGCGTGTGTAAGCAGGCAAGCGAGCAAATGCTGTTGACTTATAACCGTTATAAACGGTGTATTAAATGTGCGTAAAATTTAAACTTGCATGAAATGGCTAAGTGTTGCATGAAAGTGTCTGCCACCCATACATTTACAGTTATTAAATCTTATTTTTGATGGGTTGTTAAAGGTCTAATAAACTTAGCCGACACAAAAAAAAATTCAATTTATTGATTTAGAGGCAAGCAAGTAGGCTTAAATATCTATTAAGAGCTGTTAGAAGTTCAATAACTTATAGCGAGTGGTGGTGGCAGGTTCTCTGTTTAAAGGAAAGCCATAAATTCGTTATTAATTTTATATTTTTAGTGTTGAGATTACAAGCTCATAATAAGGTGGAAAAGATATATGATATTGTTTATTATATAAAAGTTATTAATTTGACATAATCTGAAGAAAAAAATAAGAAGTCGATAGGTTTTTCATAAACAGACTAGTTTAAAATCTGTAGTAAACGTCGGCGGCAATATAAGGTTATGCCAATAACTTACACTGTTATTATAAGATGAATGAGGGGTTTGTTTTATGAAACAAACATATAGCGAGACAGAAAATACCTTCATAAAAGGAAGATACAAAGTTTCTATCTATTTTTCAAATTACTATTTATTTAGCACTAAACTTTAGTAGAAACTCCTTTCAAATAAAAGCTTTATGAGTAATTAAAGGTAAAAATTTATGCCGAAGAGAACTTTTTGAATATTTTAAATTAATCAGCTGGTTTACAGAAATTAAGAATATAATTTGAATTGTTATTATTATTCACATTATATTCCGAAACCTAGGAAGGTGGAATTATAGAAAAATTGCATAGATTGTATAATATATCTCATGTCTATCAAAAGTCCTGATCAAAGGGTCAGTGAACTCCTTATCTTATGTTATTATCCAAGAATCTTTAAACCAAATTAATAAAGAACCTTGATTTCAACACCTTATCAAACTGTAGTTGAATTGTAGAAATAGAATTGACCACAAGCACTGACAAATTACTATTTCGCTTTCACGATGATAATTATCTGGGCCAAGCCGTGAACACCATTAACCTAACCCTAGACGTAGAAAATGTACCTACTTCTTCTGACTATATTCTTTTCATTGTAATTCAGATACTGTTATCCAAAACTATTCCAACTATTATCGTAATATTAAGCTGTGCATCGACGATTCTATACCTAGCCTCAATATCAACAGAAATTTGTTCAAATATACGTTTTTTTATTAGATCGTAGGATTATAATTTGTTTCTGTGAGTAAAAAAAAATGACTTGAACTATCCAAAATCTGAGACTGAAACTCATTCATAATACTCTCTGACTATCACTAAACTTCACCAAAAGCTCTGAAATTATCGTCCAAACGGTTATGTAAAAATTGTTGCAGGCTTCGAGTGGTTTTAGAAACAACCAAAAATTTGTGCAATAGCTCAAATTTCAAATTAATATTATGTATAATTGTTCCAGAAAATCTTACTTAAAGGACTAATTTTGGCTTAAAATTTTTATCGAGAGGATGAAAAATGAAAATAGAAGTTATTTCATTTTAACAGACCTGTTGATAAGTCCCCGACCTGACACATAGTTGGTGCTACTGGAACTGATTTTAAGTTGGCCCTACTCTTCGAAAGACGCGTCTATAAATTTATCAGCTTTCGGATCAAAATAGATATATAAAAATAGTAAAAGTTGCTTCACAATTGTACAGTTCGCAAGCACAATTGTGAAGCAACTTTTGCTATTTTGAAAAAAAAAAATAGACAAAAAAGAAATTTCGCGCGTTAATAAATGTTTGCTTTTTGAAGATAACAAATGCAGTTGAAGCAAACACTTGGCTTGATGACGATTGCCAGGCACAATCCCAGGAAAATGTACCATCAAAAAGTAGTATGCTAAGTTAAGACCTGGTGAAATGAGACCTGAAGACGGTGAACACAGTGGTCAAATTGAAAGGTGAATTTTGGCCATTTCAGCTCCTTGAAAGTAATCCCTTCCCGTTACAATACACTTATGCCAATGAAGCTCTGTGCAATGTGTGTGCCACGCGAGCTCACTTTTGACCAAATACAACGAAGAGTTGATTATTCGGAGCAGTGTTTGAAGATGTTCAAACGTAATAAACCCAATGTTTTGCGTCGAAATGTGACAATGTGTATGTATAAAATATGGCTTCATTATTTCACTATGAAATTCGATCGACAGTCATCTGAGTGGACAACACACGATGAACCCGATCCAAAACGTGGAAACGCGCAATAGACAGATAGTAAGGTTATGACGTCTGTATTTTGGGATGCGCAGGGAGTAATTTTTATAGACTATGAAGAAGGAAGTATAATCTACAGCGACTATTACATAGCGTTTTCGAATCGTTTAAAGAACGAAATCGCCGAAGTCCGGTCAAATTTGATTGAAAAGAAAATGCTCTTTCACAAAGGCAACGCACCGTGTCACAAATCAGAGAAAACTATGCCAAAAATTCATGAATTGGGCTTCGAATTGCTACCCTGTGCTCCATATCTGGCCCCCAGCGACTATTTCCTGTTCTCAGATATCAAAATAATGTTCGCTGTAATGAAGCTTTTGTCAAATGAAGAGGTAATGGCCGAAACTGAGACCTATTTTTAAGCAAAGGACAAATCGTACAACAAAAATGGTATCGAAAAGTTGGAGGGCGAGTATATCAACCTTGAAGAGAACCATGTTCAATAGAAAAACGAATTTTGCCAAAAACTGTGTTTTACTAACGTAGGTCGGGGACTTTTCAATTGACTTTTTACTGCATGTGAATAGCAGATACCTGAAATCTCAAAAATACGTCTGCCTCTAATTTAAGTTTCCTTATATCACACAAACGCTCACGCGTAAATATTCACACTCATACATCTACATATCTACCTTGCTCCAACTTCATCCACTCAATTAATTCAAATTTCTTCTGCTTTCCTTGTGGCAAAACGAAGCCTGTGATTTATTTTGCATACTCCCATTGCATTTAGTATTTGCTTTGAGGCAACAACATATCACCCGTATAGCAGGTAAGCTGAAATTACTTTGCAAATATTTTCCCATATTCTGCTCTGTCGACAAGCGAAATTCATACAATTTCGAAACTATTACCATATCGATAGCAAATACTGCCTGCAAGCAACAACTGTCATCCATTTGCCCCACAGCGGTGGCAAGCAAGCTTTGTGCAAACACAGCAGTGCTGTATGGGTGCTTGAGTACTCACATATACACACACAAAGGTGCTTGGTTGTGGCATATACGACCTCTTCGAGGTAATTCGTTGCACTCAGTGGTGCAATCTTTATTGACCCGCAGCGGGCAGCAAAATGCAAAAAAAAGGAAATAGACACAGTCAGCAGGATGTACATGCATACACACATATATATGCATAAGCTCATGTATACGTAGTTATGCTCATGCCTGTGTGTGTGTTCAACCGTATGTGTGTGTAGAAGTTATTTGCAATTCATGCACTTTCAGCCGCCATTTGCTATTTGCCAGCCAATTCTCTTCCCAACCGGTCGCTGTTTTTTGCTGCTCCACCTCTCTTCACACTCCTACCTCGTATATAACCTATGAATGTGGGCAGCAAGCTTGGCTTATAAATTGCGCTGCTGGAGCGAAAGCCACCCAACAACACATAGCAGCACACACACACACATACACACCGATTCTTATATCTACACGCCCTCCCTTGCCATGCAAATAGCCTTTCGGCCAGCTTTGAAGGCGAGGCCACTTTCTGTTGTTTGCCTGTCTGGTGCACTGGATCCAGCCTAAGTGCTGCTCTATTTCTGTTATTTATTTATTTCATTTTTGCACTTTTTCTGCATTTCTGACACAGTTTTGCAGACAATTCTATTCTACTGGAATTTCTTGTCTTTTTTCCTAAGTTGCTTTGTGAGCGTTTACAAGCCAGTGATTTGACCGAAATTCCCTTAAAGATTCAAATTACTTATTATTCGAAAGTTTCTTCAATTATCTAAGCATTGCAATTGATTTGTGTAGCTTGCAGGTATTGTCGATAATTAAGGAGCGTAGGTAAAACAGAGTTAGCTGTAATTGGACTTCTTTAAGTTTTTTTGGATTTTAATTGGTTAAGAATACTTGGGATTGTGAATCTATTTGTATTATTTGGATACCTGTGTCATTCTTTCAGTCTAGAAGATAGCGATTAATATGATCAGTTGTAGTATTTGATGTCAAATGATTGATTATACACTTAACAGATGTGCCTTTTATGCTGAAAATGTCGTATGTCGTATGTGAATTGGGCTGAGCAACACTTGAAAATGATGCGGACATCGAAAAATCATCTCCAGGCATGACGCTTATTTCTGGCGAAGCCATTCTCACCAATAAGCAAAATATGCGTTATTGGTCAGGCAGAAATCTACACGTACTCCAAAGCCACCATTGCATCCCGAAAAAATTACGGTTTGATTCGGTGTATGGGCCGTCGGCATCATTGGGCCGCACTTCTTTCGTGATGATCAAGACTGGCACGTCACTGTGAATAGGAGTAGCTGCTGCTCAATGATAACCGAATATTAATGGCTCCAACTGGATGATATGGACTTGGACAATATGTGAATTTAGCTGGACGGCGCCAAAGACAGCGAATGTCACAATCGACTCATTGGAAACCAAGCAAGCTTGCCCGTCGTAGCCATGCAAAATAAATTGAGTTCCATACATAATGGCATCGAGTGTACTTGCACAGGAATAAAGACTTTAATTGATATCCCAAACCGTTTTTACTTTGTTCTATTTGCAAAAATATTTTATGAAGTCGAGATCATTGGATAAAGGGTATGAATATGATAGTACCCCTGCAGGCATTTAATGAGCTATAGCAAACACTTTGCACTGTCTGGCAGGCTTATACGCCAACTCGCCGCATTTGGAGTGCAGATAATTATTTCGAAAAAATTACGGTTAAAATCAGCATTAGGACATACTCGTTCAGACTACATAAATAGTGAACGGAAAGTGAAATCTTGACTGAATATCTCACTGAGTATCAGACTATTTCGTATCCACTACAAACATTTACTATACTTCGCTTGACATCTTTTTGTGGAGTTTCTTCGAAAAAGTGAAGGCTAGTGAACCTAATATAACTTGGTTAGCTGCATATTTGTATATTGTATTTATTGTTGTAAGCTGATTCTTCAACAAAATAAGAATATTTCTCTATTTGTTGTGCTCTCCGCTTGGAGAATACCGCAGTGGTCTGGTAGACAGAAGGCGATTCTGGTCTCTAATTTTGCTGAAAATACATCACCTCCGAATGTGTTATTAAGTTCGGACCCGTCAGTATAGATACTTAACAATACGACTTTCGACCTCACCGATTTTCCGTTCTTCACTAGAAGGGAAGGCAATAATGGGAACCGAATTTAAGATTCATTCTATAGGGTTTCAAAAACCCGTGGCTTTGGGTAGAAACCGGAACTTACTATCACTAATTATATATGTATATAATATTATTACTAACTACATTTCATAAAGTAGTCCGCATATAACCTAGCTCAAGAGCTTGGTAATAACTTCAAATTATTCTATTATCGGCCATGTTTGGATGTACTCTCTATATATTTAAGACAAATTTGACTCGGACTGATCCATTTAAACTGCGCGCACAAGCCGAGTAGATAAAATTTTTTTTGGTAAATTCTGTGTGTTTATGTAGGAGGCAAATTTTTGAGTTGCGGAACCAGAAAAATATCACATTGGGCTAAATCTGGCGAATACGATGTCTGAACGTTGATTGCACTCAGCTAGGAAAAGAACTTTTTATCGACGCGGTTTATGCGCGCAGTTTAAATGAACCAGTACGGGTCAATTTTGATCTTCAGTGTAAATAAGCACCTATTAGAGAATATATTATGTAATTATAATTCCCGTAAATAATATATGCAATTTCAATATTAATTTAATATTTATGGCACCACACACCACCTTCAACCGTTACTTCGAAATTCTGCCAAATTAAGCCCTAAATAAAACTAATTCTTGAACTACTCAAAAGCATGCCTTCGCAAATAAAATTTTATAACTAAATGCTGACAGTGTCTGCAACAGCATAACAATAACAAAAATGCCGAGCAAAGCATAAAACTTCTTTAAGATGAAGACAACTTGCAACACCCACACACACACATGCGAGTATATTTTATCTAACTTGCCGACAGCAAAGTAATGTTGTAGTAGTTGACAAAGACGTGCGAATTTCAGCTTTGTCGTGAACCAGAAACAAATGCGAGCGCATATGTTGGCGAACGCCATGCACCCGTATAGCCGGCAGTGCAAGCAACATGCAGTATGCAACACTTGAGACGCGCGCATGTAACGCAAGTGTGAGTGTGTGAGTGCAGGCACACAAACCCACACATATATGCGCACACACACATACTCACGCATATGCTGATATGAGCGCCCGCCTAAGCTTTCTTGCCGCTCCATTAAGCTATGTTGAGGGTCTGTGACTAAACTTATATGCGCGCGTTGCTGTTGTTGTTTCTGCTTTTGTAGTGGCAGCAAACTTTTATGACAATAAAATTGAATATAAAATGGGAAGTGCACACTGTATACATGTAGCAGCGCTAGTTCTTTAACTTTAGCGCAGAGTTTATATGAAGAGTTATGGTTGCACATAAATATGAGTGTGTGTATGTGTGTGTGTGTCGGAAGCAACGAAATGCTAAACTAAAATTTGAAATTTATTATAAAGTGCATATGCGGCATGTGCAACACAAGTAGCGGCGATGGCAGTGGCAGTGCCAGCAGCATGTTGCAAGTATAAGTTGCAACAGTGAACTTGTGGCATTATGAGCACGCTTTTCAATTGCTAGCAAGTTCATATTAACACTAGCATCTTGCCACTTTTCTTTATACTTGTAAGTACTTGCAACACTGCGCTTAACGTATGTACATATGTGTGTGAGTAAATTTTTGACTAAAGGTCAGTGGTTGCAACGCGCGTTGCGTTTTCAAATTTACTTTCTCAAAAATTTTCCGCCATTTTGGCTTTATTCCGTTTTCGGTTTACTGGTACTCGCATTATCTGCAAGAGCCTAACCGAAAACTTGGATGCTGCTGCACATAACGGAATTTGTCTTTTCCATACTTTTCCTTCTCAGCTTGTTGTTTATTCTTTTGCCAAAGTTTTGCTAACGAATTTTCTCCTCCACTGCGTCCATATGCCACATTGGCCTCATGCGCGCGTACTTCGCTGGCACTGGTGACCTTTCACGCGCCCGCGTATTTAACTTTGGCCACAAATACTGCTCTTCGGCGCTGTTACTTTCTGCTGCCGGCTGTGCCTGCAGCCTGCGCTTAAGTATGCGGGCACTGTACGAAGCTTGTATGCTGACATGAGTTCGCGCTGAAAAGTTTTGGTAAAATAGTTTTCAGGATTATATTTAGAAGTTTCTTATTCTCTCCTCTTCTTTTTGCTGGCCAGTAAGTCATATGGTTGCATTTAAGGCATGACCACTAGTCACATGATTCTACTGGAGAGTTGAATTTACATGGTTTTTAAGCTTTGAGTGGCCTTTAAAACTCAAATGCTCACTTAGAAGTTAACTGTTACCAGAGGATACTAAACTCTAATTGAAATTGCTTTATAAATGCGAAGTTAAGCTAAGTTTAAGTGAGAAGCTTACTTACTAATGAAGGCTTCCGAAAGGATAATATTATAACGTACCTGAAAATAAAGATAAGTTGATTACAAATTTGTTATCTCGTAGTTTAGAAACATAGCCTGGTAAAAGTTTGGAAAATTTAGTATGTAAATTTTTAAACAATGCCTAGGTTAGGTTATAATATATATCAAGAATTGGAAGAATTTTTTTTTTTCAAACACTTAGAATCAATTTCACTTAATATTTCTGCTCGCTCTACCTTACGCAATAAAACTCCACATCCAGCAAACTCGCTAGGTGTCGCTAGTGTTGAAATATTTAAATCGGGCGTATTTATAAGTGTTTTTAGTGGAAATTTCGCTTTATATTTATTTGCTTCTTTATACAGACTTTAACCACAAGTTGGTATTAGCAATAAGTTAAGTAAATTCTAAATTTTCATATGAGGTCTCTCACTCTCTTTGTGCATAATAGGAAGAGAGATACTTTAAGGCAGAGTAACATTTCTTAATATCTACCAGCAGTGGTTGCAGGTTTTTTTCTCGAAAAGCTGCCAACCTCTCTCCTTATTTAACAAGCATTCGGCACGTTGAACAAATAAGGCTTATTTGATGGAAAGTAACTTTTTCTGCATCTCTACTGCCTCTTTCCAATGGAGTACGGTAAGGTTCCAGAAATTTTCTTGAAAAAATCTGCCCATCCCGCTCTCCCCTTCTAATAAACTTGACAGCAATTTTCAGGTAAATGTCCTATAATTCAAAAGTGCTTTTCAGGTACTAACGAGCAACCGTTAGTGAATATGGAAAGCTATCGTTTACTCGGATAAGTAGTCAATAGTCATGTTAAGTTTCCGCATCGCTCATAACTACAAAATTGCATTAAGTTCTTTAACCCCTTAATTCCACAACTTCATCATTTTGCTTTCCGACCAAACCAATATACATTTTTAGAGGCCGAAAATGCTGATGAATCTTAGCTACTAAGCAAATAATACAAAGAAACAGCAGGAAAAGACTTCACATAAGCAATTGGCTCAAAAATAAGATATTATAAGACTTAAATATATTAATCGAGAACACCGAAGCCGTTGAAGAGAGGTCCTTTCCAGCGTTTATCATTTCCGATGACATTTTCTGGTGCAAATTCATGGAGAAATTAAAACCGATGTTTCACCAATGCCCCATGATATTTTGCTTTTTATTTGCCTCAAAGATTTGATCATATAAATGTGTTTCGCACTCTTCGCTCAACTTATGGTCAATGTAATCGGCTATTCGCCACACCATCACCCATCTTGAGACTCAGGATTCATTATTGGATAATTTTCGACCGAACAAACCCTGTCCACCACTCAGTGAAGAAGATATAGCAGCCGTTGCTGAGAGTGTACACGATGACAGTGGAGTATCGATTCAGCGCCGTTCGCAGCAACTCGGATTGACGTATGGAACGGCTTGGCGCATTTTACGAGCGAGTCAAGATCTTAAATTGAAAGCGTACAAAATACAACTTGTTCAAGAACTGAAACCGCTCGACCTATCCTACCGACATCGCTTTGCTCTATGGGCTGTTGAAAATTTCCAAGATGATCCGACGTTTTCGAGCCAAATTTTGTTTAGCGATGAGGCCCATTTTTGGCACAATGGGTAGATAAAGAAGCAATA
This sequence comes from Bactrocera tryoni, assembly GCF_016617805.1. NCBI lineage: Eukaryota > Metazoa > Arthropoda > Insecta > Diptera > Tephritidae > Bactrocera > Bactrocera tryoni. The sequence continues at coordinate 54,112,196 of NC_052499.1, forward strand.
TGCTGCATTTGGGACGAAGAGCAACCTGAAGGGATTCAATAGCTGCGATTTCATCCAGAAAAGGCAACAGTTTGCTATGATATGTAGGCCGGTAGATCATCGGTTCATATTTCATTCAAAAATTATGCCGGTGACGGTTACACAACCGTCAATGGCGACTGTTATCGCGTCCTGATACTATAGACTATTTGATGCCTTAAATTGAAGCCCGTGATATCGGCGACATTTGGTATCAACAAGACAGCAGAACTCCCCTCACATCGCCTCAATTATTGATTTATTGAGAAAACACGTCAGTGAGAAGATAATTTCACATTTTAGTCTGGTCGATAGGTACCAAGATCGTTTGATATCACACCGTTAGACTATATCCTGTGGGGATATGTAAAGTTTAAAGTCTAAAGTCTATGCCGGCAATACCGCTTCGACTCGGGCATTGGAGCAAAATATATATTACGCGTGTCATTCGCCAGTTACCAGCCGAAATGCTTCAACGTGTCATCGAAATTTAAACTCAACAGATGGCCTCAGTCAACATTTGACAGAGATAACAACAAAACAAATTTCAAAGAATGTTCTTTGGAATGATAATAAACATTTCCCATTTGAAATTTCTATGTTTTTTCTCTAGAAAAGTAGAGAGTAGAGAAATGCATCACTTTACAAGCATATCGCCTATAACCAAATTCATATTATAATCCATCATATATCGAATTTCTTAAAAACTACGAAAAGTGGCAGAAATCAATGACTAAATATGCCAGAAACATAAAATTTTACATCTGAGATGGCACGGTAGTCTTCTATTACATCCGCACTTAGCCCTTTCTTACTTGTTTTTTACTTTTATTCAATTGTGAAAAGTGAAAAATATTCACGAAAACCAATTTTCCAATTCTAGCTTAAATATGTTATAAAAGTATTAGCAACTTGGTATTTAATTTTTTCCAATATTTCTTATCGACTTTATTTCAGCAACCTTAATGCGTAGGCAGGCAATTTTTCATTATTTCCGCGTCATTGCAGTCGGTTAACCAAAGGAGCTACACTCAGTCGTTTCTGTCAGAGCTTAGTAACACAAGAACCCCCTCCCTACCAACGCCAACCGAGTTGATGTACTGCTAAGCGACGATACGCCCCTTCCACGTTCGCCAAGTTGCCACTTGCTCGCATGAAAATCCTTCCTACGCGTGCTTCCTGGCACAAAGTGTGTTAGTCGCGTTACCTACAAATTTCTTGTTTGCAAACTTTTCCATCAATTGGCTGGCATTTGTTGCAGGCCTATCAAATTATACAAATATGTAGGAACACGTGTATGTATGTATGTATGTATATGTGTTTGAGGAGAAAAAAGTGACAGCCGTGACTTTTCACTGCGTGTGTTGACACGAGAATGTGTATAACTGTAAATATTGGTGAATTTTTAGCTTAAAGTAGAACGTGTGCTTGGCTTTCTCTTTTACGAACAGTCTTCACTTTTAAGTTCTTCGTATCTAGGGGCTTGTCATGTGACGCTTCTTTTAAACCGCTTCGGCTTGGCAGCAATATTTATTTGGAATTTATTGAAATGAGTTTTTACAATTTGACAGTTGTGCTTTATGCAAATAGCTAGGGTTGTTGTTATTGCGTACGACGGAAAACGTTACTCTACAAATGAATTCATGACAATTTAACTGTAATTCTAATGCAAATACTCGCACTCGTTCGTTTTGTGTTTGTATGACTTGAGTTGGTGAAATTTACGCCGAAATTTTTCAAGGCCTTAGAGTGTACCGGAAAATGTCTTATCTGCTTAAGAGTATATTTTCGTCTTGGTTTCAAAAAATTTCTGAAAATGTATTTTTAATAAAAAAAATGTTTAGTTTGTCACATTTGTATATTCTTAAAATGTACCAAGCGGTAGAGATTGTGTCAGAGTTTTCGGAAAAAATTAGAAATGTTTTAATTAAGTTAAGATGCGAAGTATTAATTTCTCTCTACATTTGAAAATTCTAAAAGATTGTTAAAAAACACATCTAAAATTTTTTAATGATATTTTTTAAATTTAATTAGTGGCTTCTTTTGAAATAAATTACTTTGGTTATAAGTTATGAAATCTTACTTTACTCAGGCTGGTTATTCAATTTTCAATCGTGATTAACTATCAATTTTGTTTCCAACAATTACATTTCTCATATTTATTATAAATTTAGAATTAAGAGTAATGTCCAACAATAATAGAAAGTAAAGAAAAGTGTCGAAATCTTGATACGATTTGCTCTCAGAAAGCTTATGCGTATAAAGTGATGGCTGCAAATGTTATAAGGCTTGATATCGACTCTGGCTCTTAGGCTATTTGTCGAAACTTTGGCTTTTAGACTATTGGCATAAACCTCGAAGACTAAAAAATAACGAAAAAGTTGTTTTGTTTTCAGATCGGTTAAGTCTATTGAATTCGGGAACAACCCACGCTTATCAAAAACTTTTTCTGGCTCGAAGAGCGTTTGCAGGATTTATTCGAAAGTCTTAGTTTTACATACATATGTATGTATGATCGGTTAGCTGTGTTTTGAAAATGTATCAGAGCCTTTGAAAGAAAGTTTCAATATTTTCAAGAAATTTTCCGTTCCATCATATCTAATTTCCAACTGGTTTTTCTCCCGCTTTCGCTCGCTTTGAAACCCTGGAATAAATATAGAAGGTTAATTACAATACCAAATAACTAAAAACATAGTCGAACGCCGAAAAGACAGACGACCGCTACCTCATTGGTAACGCAGACGACATCACCAACTCAAACTAACTCAAGTCATGCTACGAATACAGACATGGCTGGACTCCCACGGCCTTAGCCTGGCCGCGGAAAAACTGAGCGGATCATACTTACTAAGAAACACATACCGCTGGAGGTGAACATGCAAGTTGATACCTAGATATAAGAACGGATAACAAACTGACGAAAAGTACTTGCTAATGTCTGGAGGGCAGCAGGAACCCCTGAAAGTCGCCACGTCGTACGGTATCCGAATCCGCCGTGCTTGTGATAAGTCGCGATTTGGTGAATATCTGGTTATGGAAGAAGGATGGAATTAAAATACACATGCCCACAAAACAACAGGCGTGGAAGCAAACAATTGAACTATGGCAAGACTAGTGGATAAAGGATCATAAAGCAAGATCAATCAAAGACTTAGAGATTTGTCACAGTAGGAAATACGGCGAGATAAACGACTACTTAACACATACTCGTTGATTGCTCTCCGGGACGAGTAGTTCCGAAAATACCTGTGCAACATCGGAAAAACAGAAAGTCACGCATATATTTACGGACACAATTATATGTTTTTTAAGGTCCTCCGATAGGGAGAATCCTTCCAGCAACGGTTTGCTTTTTTCAGGCCTCAAAAAAAGGCGTTCTGAAAATAAATATCCAACACTAAAGCTTATTTTGAAGCAAAGCACTTTTCACGCTACAAATTAAAACGAAAGTTTTGGAAGTTCGCTATAATTGGTGTAACTGTTTTGAAGAATAAGAAAAGGCATGTAAGGAGAACTAAGTTCAGCTGTGACCGAATATTTTTTACATAAACTTGCAAGGATCAAAGCGCGGCAAATCCTTTAGATGCTGGCATAACTTATTATATTTATAAAAAAAATTGTTCCGAAGGAATTTAACATTCATAATTTAAATTGAAGGTCAAAGACTCACTTAGTTTTATAACAAAATTTTCATTCCAGTCAACGAAAATTATATTAAAATTGATAAAAAGTTTGCAATTGAAACTGGATTCCTCAGTTTAATAGCTATCTGATTGAACTGTTCCTTTCGATTTGGATAATTTTTAATCATTAGATGGCATATTTGAAGAACCATTGGTGCAAAGTTTCATCGATATATGTCTATTGGTGCTTGATTTGTATACTGAAAAGTGAAACAATCAGATGAAATTTAAAATTGTGTTGTATAGGAAGTAGGCGATCAGATTTCGTTCATTTTTAAATTTCAATTGGCTTTTAAATAAAAACTCTAAACATCGCCTTAGACAACAAAGTGCTTTTTTTATAATGCGGTCACAAAGCAGATTTGGATGTAAGGCATTCAACTGTGGGGTACGACCTGTGGAACTAATATCGATATAATACAAAGATTCCAATCGAAAATGCTTCGAAAAATTCCATGTTCACCATGGTTGATGTATATTCCTGCGATCAAACACGCCGTAAAAGAAGAGATATGCCTGCGTATTAAAGGCTTTAAAACAAAGCAGATCCAATAAATAAAATAATATTGCAAAACAAATTTTACATTGTGGTATTGGACTATCAAAATAATATTATGTGCGCGTGGGCAATAGGTCATATACGCTTATCAGCAACACCAATCTTCTCATGTTGCGAAAAACCATATGTACGAACTTTCATTAAGAATCTTAATTTTAAGTCAAGTCAGGGCTGCACTGACAGGTAGCCACTCGGATTCCATTTCATCTCGTCATCCTGATCAGTTGTATATATGTAACCTATATATAAGTATATATAACTGCATATAAATATCTAATAGTTTTGTGATACAAAAAACCGTTAGATAATGAATAAAGCGATATTTTGGATATATATTTTTGAATCAACCATGAAACAACTCTGCCCCTTAAATCGGAATTTCAATGTATGAAACAAAATTACGAATTAAATAAGCTTTATATTTCACAAAAAAATAAAAATAAAATCCTCTAACATAAAACTTTAAGCTCATTAACTTTAATTAATAAATATTTCATATTTAAGTTCATTTCATTTTTTTTTAATAATTTTGTTTTTGCCTCCCGAAGCATAAAAGATAAACAAAAAAAAAACAAATCAAGTGCGCTGTCTTTTTTTCACAGCAAATATATTAATATAAACAACACTCATGTTTTTCTCAATTTAAGCGTTGTAAATAAGAAAAACGCTGGCGCAACAACAATAACCCGTGGCACAGCACTTCAATGAAATATAAAATTATAATGATAATAATAATTTTTACGCCACAACGCTTTTATTATTCTGCTGTTTTCGTAACATTACGCGTTTGTTGTTGTGTTGGTGGCGGTGTTTTTCAGCATTCACGTTGCCGCTTAATATACTTGTTTGCATGTGTGTTGGTGTGTGTGGTTTCACTACACCGCCAAATGCCGTCGAGGTTAAGTATACGCCAGGGAGCCGCGCTATTTCGCTGACTGGCGCAAATATGCAAATAGGGAAATGTACAATAACTGCAACAACAACAAGTGAAACACAAATAATTTACAGGTATTACTTATGCAGCAATATCAGTCAAGGCTAACGTGTGGCGGTTCATGATATTTGCGGCACTTTGCGTGCAAATGTGTTGAAACCCCGCATTTCCCCCCATACTGCCACCGTCACGAACTCAGCACATCCGAGCACATGCCGCCCATTGTGAGATTCTCGCTTTATTGTTGCTGCTGGTTGCTTCTTTTGCAACAATTCTCATCTGCGCTTGTTGTTGTTGTTGTAGCAGTGTCATTGTTTGGAGCGTTGAATGAAATTGAATTTTTAAATGAGCCGCAAAAGGAAAATATGACAAAGTAGCAATACAAGTGACACTAAAAACACAAAAAAAAAAACAAAATAACGAGGAAAAAGAACAATATTGAGCAGCAAGCGGAAACAAAGCGAAAAGTAATGTTAAAAAACGCAAAAAAGAAACAAAAACAATAAGCGCAAATGTGAGGACAAGCGCTGCTGGCGTGTAGCATGCCACACACCAACCAGCGAATGAATGGAGAATGGCAAAAACAGCAATTGAAATGTAAAATGGTTTGTACTTGCGGTGAGCACACACACACACACACATACAAATATTCACACGCACACACATATTTATACATATACTTATAGCCAGTCATACATATTATCATATATATACCTCCTCGTATTGTGGCAGATTACTTTCATAATGGCGGCGCTGCTTGCAAACTGAAATGTAATGAAATTCAACGGGATTTTATAAAAACGCCAGCTAGCGCAAGCAAAAAGCATCTTGGGAAAATTATCGCAAGAATATGTGTTGATAAGCGCGCATTTGCAATTCTATGTGCATATAAATATGTATGTCTATATAAATATGTATATGTGTATATATAGTTAAGTATGTGCATGTTTGTGCTGAATATAATCATTTTTTAATGAATCCAAAGCAGCAAGTCTTGTGGGCAAAAATTAAGTCGAAAAGCCAAAACAATGAAGCGCTCTTAATGGCAGTCAGGAGGCAAGCGCCGCAAACAACCGTTGTTTCTTATAAAATATACATTTGCTGCAAAAAATGTGGTTGCGAAAGGAAAGGAAAGTCTGGTTGCCGTGCCGCGTACAACGGTATAATGGAAACCGAAAACGCCTTCTATTGTTCGCTGGTAAAATGCGCCAGCATTGTCAGTCGCTAATGACCGCGTTAATATTTGGTGTGTGTTTGGCCAGCAGCTACTTTCCTCGCGTAACAGTAAAAGCAATATTTTCTTTATAATATGTTTTCTTTAAATTCTGCTAATTTCCATGGCTTATGTCGATCTTTTTACCAAAGCAGATCAATGAGGTGATATACTTGTGTATGTAAAAATATTTTATTAAATCTTTCATATTTATGAGAATTTTGTATACCTTTCGAATGCAATTTTTATAACTTTTTGAATGATTCGCTCATCTCTGCATACAGCTCGATGGTAAATAAGAAGAGACATTGGCATACGACTATTATAAAAGCGGGAGAGCTCGAATAAAATTAAAGTATTGGTGCTCAATTTGGTATAAGTTATTTGAAAATTTTCAGTAAATAAAACTGAATATTAAATTATGACTTTAATATAAAGATGTATAGTGGCTCATCACATATACTTCTAAAAAATGTTAAGCTATTTTTCTCATCCAGTATAAGTAATTTTGTGAGAACTAAATTTTTAGATAAATACAGCATTTAAAGCTTAAATTTTAAACGTTCAACTTAAATTATATTAGATAGAACCTCAGTCAGTTTTATAAGGTTTAAGTAAAATGTGCCATGAAAGCATTTTAAAAATTACAACAGTTTCCCTTAATAACTATATAAATCTATATTTTCATGATTTCATTTCGATGGGACTAAGTTGTTGTTCTTCTATATGGCCTTCTGATAGTCTTCATTTAATAATTCATTGATATAAGACCAAAAGAACATGCAAGCAGTGGTATTTAAATGGCATTGAACTTTGTACTCATATGTCTATGAATGGAAAGGTGATCACTGACTTAGGTTGGGTGGAGTTAGATGTAGGTTAATAGGCAGGTCATATAGGGAGCTCACTTGGGGAGCTTAGAATGTCGGTGCGTTGTGTTACCTAACTCTCATATATAATAGATCATTACATCCATAAAAATGGGCAAAGCGCTTTGAGGATATCACAAATATTTTAAGAAGGCTAATGTCAATTTCGGCTTTGTCTTCTGATTCGCTGAAAGTAAAACTGCCGTGATGTTTCAACCTCAGTCTTATATAGGCTGTACAATGGAGGAGAAGTGGCTTGATGGTTAGGCCTTCTTGATATAATTTAGACAATTTGCGTAGCTAATATTTCGAGGCTTATCGTATGAATGTCTATTGAACAATGTCCGATAGGGATGCCTACGATTACGCCAAAGAGTTCAGTGATCCAAGTTTTCAGGAATACAGTTGAAGGTGGAAAAAATTTTGGCTACTCCTTGCTCGAAGGCCTTCATGGGACCAGCTGTTTTGTTTGTTAGAACGCACTTCGTAGCAATGCACCTTCGTGCAATGTCCACGATAATGCCATATGTAAATACGTTCAAGCTTTTTAGCAATTGCAGCCTTTTAGAGCGTCCTCCTCTAGACGAAAACAACCTAGAACATTATTGAGTCATTGTTGAGTCAAAATAGCAAATTTGGTAAGAGTTATGGCGGCAAAGAGCAATATAGGTAAGTCAACCGATGCTTACTAAGCTTACTGACAACGATACTGATATCATATTTACCAAACAAACATTACTCTTTGCCAGCATTTACCATAACCCAGAACACGATAATGGGGGTGTGCATCAGTGAAAGAGCAAGCATTTTACTATTTTTTTTTTCAAAAAAAGTCATGCAGATTTATTGCTAAATAGGTCTATGGCTGTCTCCAAGATGGAGGCTTGGTGTGCTCAATTCAAAACTTTGCGAATTCAGAAAGCAAAGTTCTTGTAAAAGATCCTATCGGAAATCAGATTACGCTCACATGAACGAAAAATCGTGTGAGTTGCTAGGTATTTTCAACTCAATCTTGAGAAACTGGGACAATGAATGAGCAAATGTTTCGTTGTTTTAACCTGATATCTTCCAATTCGCTTCTAGAATATGGCTCTCCGTAGGATTTTAAACCTAAACAGAGCACACCAAGACTCTAATGAACAGTTAGAATCAATGTAATTAGGAAGGCACAGAGCGAACTCTTTAGCTTTATAGACTCCGTTGTGGACTGGTACCGAGCCTAGTCTTAACCAGAGGTAGCTCGATATCGTTGATAGTTAGGTTCGGCATTTTTTAAGTAGCCTTGAGCCAACTTACCTGTATAACCTTAGTGTAGAATAGTCATATCGGCTAAAGTAACTAAAAAGATAAATATTGTTTTCTGTATTTTATTATTCTACTAAAGAACTGCATTCTAAAATATCGATTTCCCTTTGCCTATCTAATCTTACTCTCTAGTTCATTATGGATTCGAGTATAACCTGTAGTTAGCCCTTCATGATTTTTCCAAACATATTGCAGATGTTATAATACTTAGATTACGTAGATCTTATTGTGTTTCTTTTGAAAAGTACGGCACTGTGAAGCTCCAACTCTGCTAAGAACTCACCCATAAAATATTGAGCATGAATACCGAACAAAGCCTATATATCACAATTATATTTTAAGCACTTTACTATTATAAAGAATTTAAGCTTTCTGTAGATTCTTAAAGCACATCCTAGGTGCGCATTTGCCGCGCGAAATACGTTAATCTTCTTCGCTGAGCTAATGCAAATCTACAAAGAAGTCTACGACATTTATGCACCCACTTACTTACACATATGCACGAACCGCGATCGTACATTGTAGCGATTGACTTTTGTTACAACAAATACGGGTTTTATTGCCCCCTCCATACTTCGTCTTGACTATAAATAGCATGTGCATGTGCCCCATAGTAAAGGATTGCTATAAAAAGTTATTGTCAGTGTGCACATTTGACTTCAATGCGAAGTAGATATTCTGCACAGACACTGCCGGGGTTGCTATTGGTTTTTTTTTTTTGGAATTATAGAGTAGTGATGGCAATAAAATGAAATAAGCCGCAATAAATATTTATGTTGGAGTTCATTTTCTTTTGCTTTTGCGGCAGGTAGCGGGTTTGCGTTGTTTTATCCTTTTTTAGAACACACAAAATGGCGTTCAATAAAAAGTCCATGACATTTTTACGGGTTTCCGTTTAAACAGAAATGTGTATTGGCAACGAATAGTATAATTCTGTTATTCCAGCTGCATAATCCGCGAGAATTTCGTATTTTTAAGACGATAAAATCTTCTACTAAGAATATGCAAAATAAATGGTAAAATTATATGTAGCATAAGCTGTACTCTATGGCATTGATGCCAGTTAAGCTGGATAGTTTTGAAACTTGCTCTGGTGTTTTTATAATATCGCCACTTATTGCTATTTCTTGCAAGGTGTAAGATAACTTGTAAACCACTTTAACAATTCTATTTAAATTTGGTTTTTGAAAAACGATTTCTTTTACATATTTTCCAATAACACACAATATATATGTGTGATAGGGTGCAAAATATATTAGTAAAACACATACGAATTTATCTCTAGAGTCTAGACCAGGCCCGTCCAACATAATTTTGTGAAGAGCCAGGTTTAGCATTTTCATAACCGTAGCGGGCCAAAAAAAAAAAATAAAATGACCTTCAGTTTTGGTATATTTATTTATTTATAATAAGCAACATCACATAAATCTTAATATATTATTATTAATGTAACTATGGCCATAGCATATAAAGATATTCTTATTCTTAAAATCTAATTAATGAGATGTCTGAAATTTTTTCTGTTTGCACAGCGCATCTATGTGAGCTGGAGCTTTAGAAGTGGCTATGCGCAAAATGCCTTTAAGATGGCTATCTAATAAAGATGATCTGGTTTTTGATTTGTTAAATTTCATGCGAGAAAACAGCTGCTCGCAAACATATGTACTACCAAATAAAGAAATATGTTGAATAGCCAGCTTAGTAAGGTTTGGGTATTGACTGGGTGTAATATACTTTTTGTAAAATTCAATTAAGTTTGGAAGACAATTATTATATGCTGTTTTTAGATGAGAGCTGCTTTGCAATTCTATTAACTCCAGCTGTAAACTCTGCGCAGCGCCTTCAATTTCAACATCAAATGGATTTTGAAACACTTTCATGCAGGGAGTTTGTGATTTGAAGTCTGCGAATCTGTCGTCAAACTCGTTCCTTAATCTTTGTAACATCAACACGTACTTGTCAAAATCCAAGGTATCTTGCTTTCTTGTAGATAAGGTCTCCCAATGAATCAACTGCTTTTGTTCCAGCTGCTTTTCCAACAATAAAAGCTTTTTTGTGAAAGCTAGAACGTGTTCGTATAACTGTGTGCATAGTTGGTCTTTCCCTTGTAGTTTTAAGTTAAGATCAGAAAGATATTTAGTTATATCAACCAGGAAAGCCAGATCAGCCAACCACTCCTCATCAGTAAGGAAAGTAATTTCTTGGTCTTTGTTACTAAGAAAAATCTTTAAGTCGTCCAGCAGAGAATAGAATCGTTTTAGTGTGGCTGCTCTGCTGAGCCAGCGAACGCGACTGAAGTATACAATGTCTTCGTGATCTGAACCGACATCAGCCAGAAAAGCCTGGAACTGTCTGTGGTTAAGCCCTCTTGCGCGTATAAAATTATCTGTCTGCACTACTTTATCCATCACGTGTTTCAGGCCTATAAAACTGGGATGCCCAAAGACTATAAGAGATGGCGGGCCGGATGAAGGGCCTATGCGGGCCGGATGGTGGCCCGGGGGCCGTATGTTGGACAGGCCTGGTCTAGACTAATGTGGTTCTATAGGGGAATTGAGTGATATTAGGCCATGTCTTCCTATGGCATGAATATGACGGGTATCGTGATTCTGCTAGTCATATTGGTACATGTGGGGTCAACTAACAAGAACGGCGTGAATTTAAAATGAAATAAAATTCTATCAAAATGTCGGCCAGTTGTATAACTCCAGCCGTTTGCGCCAATTTTCGATGTCTCGGTGCAGTACATATTTCCTGCCGAGCGCTGCTGGTTGGTTGGCGTAAGCCCTTTATTTAACATACCCTTAGAGAAGATACCATAAAGACTTTAAAAGGCATGATCTTGACGGCCATTTGACTAGATCACTTCTCGAAATAAACGGATTGCCAAACTTAACATCTGTCTTAAAAAAAAATAGGGAACCCTCTTTATATTTACTTTATAGGGTTTTCAAATTACAGGTGTTAAAATGTTGTCTTCTGTTGCTTTTAAAGTGAATTGAAGTATTAGTTGGCCTAATAGAAAGGAGATTCTGGGTATGAAGAAATTGGCATAAGCTTTGCTAAACGTTGAATGTGGATTGATTAGTAATCGCGGTAGCACTATTCATACAAAAACTATGTTTAACGTAATCATTCGTTCAGATTCATCAGAAGTTCTTAGCTTTAAGTAAATATGGCCGCAAATACGCTTTGAAGAGTAAACATCGAAAATGCATTTTCTATACTGGAAAGCATTTGTCAAAGTGTAATTCGAAGTTGACTGTACTCCAAAGAAATAAACTTCTTCCTTTATCCATTTTCCAAGTAATTATACTATATAATACCATTTTTGAAACATGCTTTATAGGCTCTCGGTTTAAACAGTCTACTTTAGGAGTACAAAGAAGTGAAAAGTAATTAAGAAACCGTTAGGGAGAATCACGTGACGCCTGTGTGAACAAAAAACAGTTTTCCTCATTGAGGAACGGTTACACTTTTCAGTGATTTTCGACAGTCCATTGGATAGAATCAAATATCAAATTCCTCTACAAGCATATTTTATGTAGGTTTTATTACGATACTAAAAATTAGTTTGGTATAATGTGTAAACCAGAGTTGCTAATAGCAATGTGAATATTAACTTGAAGAGCCCACATATTTCTCTAGTAAAACCGACTCCATCGCAAGCTTTTAACTGCAGCTTTTACACTGTAAATAATATTTTGGTACCAAATATAAGAGTTCACATATTTGGTTTTATTAAAAATTTCAAAATTATATACCGTTATTAAATTTCGCTTCCGCTAACGCCATCACTGACACGGTCATACATTATGCCCAAAGTCGAGTATGATTCTTCATATCCATTTTTAAACAGAAATTAGAAGTCAATATATGCTTTACGCTCCACCGTAAAAATGTGAACAAAGTTGGGTGTTGAGTGTTTGCTTACAAGAATCAGTTTGGGTCGAGAGTGTATGGGTGTGTGCCGATTTTGCGCTCATTCATATTGCTTTACAAAATGCAACTCCATTCGATTTTCAATAATCATCTAACCAACACCAACAACAACAGCAATGGATTGCTTTCACTCTATTTGCGCTCATTTAGCAACATCCGCAACAACAACAATAACAAAGTAAAATTCATAATACGAGCGCTTACATACCGACACACACTTAAATATGTAGATGTGTCTCACATACACTTGTAACTGAACTCTTCATGTTGTTGCGTTGCCGCAAAGGATTGCCAGAGTTTTGTGCAAAGTCATGAATTTAAATGCGCTCGCTGGTGTTGACCCCAAAGCGAACTCGGTTGAAATGAGCGAATCAACAAATGAGGCAAACCGTTATACTAACTGTACTTAGGAGTATATATAGTACTACCACACGCATAGACACACACACACATGACAAATTAGTGTTGCATACATGTGAGTGTGTTAAAATGTTGTATGTATGTGTGTGTGTTTGTTGCTTTGGTAATGGTTTTAACTTTTCTAATTACAAGTGCACTTGTGCTACTTTTATCACTTTTTTTATTTAAACATACCATACATATTCACAGATTGTGGCAAGTAATAAATGCTTTCAGCGAGCGCTTTTATTATTGCCAAATGCTGTTCCATTTTTTCGATTTTCGAGTGTTAGTTTTTCGTTTTTTGCCACTTCAACTCGTGTGAGCTAAATAAAGTGCCACTAGAGTGATGCCACACTGACAGCAATTGACACCAAACAGAATTATTAGTTGCTCATATTTTGCGTTAATTTACAAAGGTATTTCTGATATATGGCGCAAACAGCTGCACTTATGTATGTATATGAAACGGCAAAAGCCAACATTTTGTGTTAGAAGATGAAAAATTAGGTTATAATTAAGTTTGGCATGACAGCAAGCTGTTGCACGACAATGGAAACGGATACTGAAACGAGCTGCTGAACTGATAAAATCAAACGAGCTTCTAAAAGGAAGGAAAAATTCCATTCAAATCAAGCAATACCGAAACAGAGATCACATACAAGGTTCTATCGAGCGTACTGTGCGCGGTTAGTTCTGCTTTCTCTAGGTTCGACAAACAAGCGAGAGAAATGGGTTTGGTAATGAACGAGGGCAACACGAAATACCTCCTGTCTTCAAACAAACACGTATTCGCGACTTGGCCCCCATGTCACTATTTACTGGCATAACTTCGATGTCGTTGATAATTTCATCTATATTGGAACCAGAATTACCACCAAAAACATCGTCAGTCTCGAAGTCCAACGCAGAATACTTCTTACCAACATATGTAACTTCGGACTGAGTAGGGAATTGAGAAGTAACGCGCTCTCTAAACTAACAAAAACCAAACTCTTTTAGTCACTCATTATTCCTGTCCTGCTATATGGTGCAGAGGCATGGACGATGACAAGAGCTGATTAGTCGACGTTACGAGTTTTCGAGAGAAAGGTTCTGCGAAAGATTTATGGTGCTTTGCGCGTTGGACACAGCGAATACCGCAGTTAGTGGAACGATGAGCTACACGAGGTATACGACGACATTGACATCGAATTAAGAGACAACGGTTACGCTGGCTAGGTCAAGTCGTTCGGATGGCTCAAGCTCTGAGAGTATTTAATGCAGTACCAGCCGAAGGAAGCAGAGGAAGAGCAAGACCTTCACTCCCATGGAAAGACCAGATAGAGAAAGACCTGGCTATGCCTGGAATCTCTAATTGACGCCAAACAGCGAAACGGAGAACGACTGGCGTGCTTTTGTAAAATCGGTCATAACAGTGTAAGCAGTGTCTACGCTAGTAAAGAAAAAGAAAAGGGTTCATAGTTTATTGAACGTACTCCAACACAAATACTTGTCCTTCTAGACTATAGAAATAATACTGCAGAGATTATTCCAATTCATGATCTTTACGGGAACTTCACAGAATTCAGAATCAATTCTGTTCCTCCCTTCCTAATGAGTGGATGAAGTTTGTAAGTCAAGGATGGTGTTTTTAGATTTAAGGATCAATTTGAATACCACTGTGAGTGGAGAATTTAACCAATATTCACAGAACTTTCTGTTTAATTTCGAACACTTTCCGTTTTATTTGATGCTAGAAGTCTATAGAGGCTCTGTGAGTATGATGTTACAAATTCAAGAGACAGGTAAAACTTATCGAATCACTTTGAAACTATAATATTTATCATGAACACCTAAGTGGATCTACCGAAGCTTTACGATATTGGGTCTATAACAATAGTCATGCGGGTTTCGACATATGTACATTGGAAAGATATTTTCTTTATGCGCTGTCCTTAGTATATGGCATACATTTGAAGCGCAAACAACAATAATTGTATATTAAGGGTATATTAATTTGCCAGGATTTTTGTAAAAAAGCTTTTTTATTTCACAAAACCCCTTCACGAAATTTGGCATGGGTTATTACCATAAGCAATGATACAATCTCCGAAAAAATTGTTCAGGTTCGTTCGAACTTCTTGTAAATAATCTTTTGAATTTGTGAACGGTATTATAGCTTCGGTACAATCGAAGTCAATTTCTTTTGTCACTTAAATGTGTTGAGCTTTGTACCAGAAATATTGTTTTTGCGAGGACTTCCAGCTCATTACTTTAATACGAAGTGTACCTCAGCGAAAGTCGTCTTATTTTGGTGGAAGTATATGGTGGCTTAAATGATTTTGATCTCGACTTGGAACACGTAGAACATCCTTAGCGGCCAAAAAAGTTTGAAGATGAGAAAGCGTACTTGATGATGATTGTTGTCAAATACAGGAGTTGCTCACAGAATATTTAAGTATGACTCAAGCAACCATTTTAAAATGTTTAAAAGCAAGCACATACATTCACAATAAAAGAACGTAGGAGCCCTAAGAATTGAAGCCAAAGTCAGGTGTTGCTTGAACGCTATAAAAAAGTCATTTTTTGGTTGGCCAAGTTCGCAAACATCGGCAAACCTAAATACCTGTAACGCAGGGTAATGCTCTGTATTTGGTGAGATCAGAGTTGATTGCTGTATTATGAGCATCTGAAGCCACATAAAGCCATCAATGTGGAATGGTATCGCCAACAACTTATCAATTTAAAACGACCGATTGCAACTAGGCACAAGGCAATAAATTTTCATCATCATAACGCTCGGCTTTATGTTGCATGACGGATTAAAAAAACTATTTCGAAAATAACGGTTGAGAAGTTTTGCATCACCCCTCTTATAGCCCAGATCGTGCGCCCTCTAAGTGCCATTCGTTCCGGTCGACGCAGAGTACTCGCACCAGAACACTGTTTTTTCCACAAAACCTCAAGGACTCAAATAAAACTACGTCAGGATTCACACATTGGACACATGTTTCCATTTGGTCTTCAGGTGCTGTTCAAATTTGTTTACTGATTTTGGTTATTGACATGTGAACGAATACGAATTGGATTCTAATAAATTCTAAAATAATGCTATTCTAGTGTGGTTTAAGGACCTTGCCAAAAATTTGAAGCATTTAAAGTGTCAAAAGTGGCAAGCTGAAAATGAATCTTACTCACAAAGGATTCTAATATCTTCCTCTATCAAAGGCTTGTAAACCTTTCTCAATAAAAATATATCTAATATTAAGAGTCTACATGCGAGTCCCATGTAGACGTTAAGCGTTCTACTTCGGATCTAAGCGACTGTAGTAAATTTTATTGGCAACTTAAGTGCATCCTCTGCTAATACCGATAAGTCTCCAAAAACACGCACACACTAAGAAGCTGCGTAGCGAATCGATGATGCTCAAAGTGCTTAAAATTGTTTACGCAGCTTACATAAGCAAACGACAACAATAAATATTGAAGAACAAAAACATTTAACAAGTAACTAACTAAAATCACTGGAGCTTACGAAGCTGCCATTACAACAAATACGCAACTAAACAATAGCAGAACCGGCGCTTAAGATACAAGTATAATGTATGTATGTGCGCAGACATGTAGCGACAAATATCCGTAGTTAATGAATAACCGTTAGCTGCCACAAGCAGAGCGCATAAAATTGCTTTTCTTTGTTTGTTGTCAGAGCAACTTTTCAAAAACATTTCCACTCAATTAAATCGCTGAAAACCGAAATTTATTAATTACGCGCCACTAAAAGCGAAAGCAAAACAGCGCTGGCAACGGCGAAGTGGTTGCCACATGTACATAATATATATACATGTGTATATATAGTGCTCCACGGCAGAAGGTATTAAATATTTAGACGGTTATAACTGTAAAATTTCATAGTAGAACAATGAAAATCAATTTTGACTGACTTTTGTAGAATTCTCTGGCGCAACATTAAGTGGCAAGTAGCAATTTGCGAATTCCAAGCGAAAATACTATGCTTACTCAAACAACAATTTCTGCAACAACAACAAAAAAGGTAAATAGCTGGTTTGTAAATATGGAACAGGGCATAATTAAAACATTCACGACGACTGTGCGACCGAGCATCAACTTCGGCAATTAGAAATGATTAAAAGTTGAAAGAATAATTAGAAAATCACCTCACTCAACTCAAAGCGCCAGGCGGAGAAACAAGAATTAAAGACAAAAATCCGTTTGCGTATATGTGTGTGTGTGTGTAGAGACAGCTGACACAAATGACACACCAGACAATTCCCACGAAAGTAATTGGCAAATCTCTGCGAGCGCCACCGACCCACTTACACATCCGTGCCCCGGCCGCAAGCCGGTAAAACGCCGCCACTGCCGCCAAATGTAGCTGCTAATTTATATTTCCCGAAAGCGCACACAAATTCGGCTTTTCTGCATCAGCTGTCACAGCGGCGAAAATCACCGCTGCAAATATTACATTGTTGCGGATTTAAATACACGCTTTTTGTTGCTATTTATTCGGCATATTAATCTGTTGTATGTATGTGTGCGTGGATTTTATTTGCGCGTGCACTATTCGCTGGAGGGGGAGTTGGGAGGAGGCTAGTTGTTGGGCGGCGGCCCTAAAAAACTTTCGGCTCGTTTGCGCCAAATCAATTGCGTACTCAAAGGGAAACAAAATATTCGCTTGTTAAGAGTTTCGTTTTGGTAATTATGTTTGACAGCGAGTCGAGCGTAATTCATCCGGGCTTTGTAAGTAAGTATGTGTGCACTGAGTCTGTTTGGCTATTAAGAAGTGTTTTCTTTTTGTGTTTTTTGTTGCAGTTATTGTATGTAGAGAACATTTTTAATGATTTGTAGAATTATAACTGTCTTGAAAACTGCTTCAGTTACTCCTCAAATTGTTTTCACCCACCATAGAGATCGTGAGCCAAACTGAAATAATAATTAATTATAATAATGGCGTACGTACCGCCGCAAAAGTCCTTGATATATACTTTGTACGCATAGGTTTCAAATCAATTTCGCACCTAAGTCTGAAAATTTACGTAACTATTTCTTAAATAATTTTCGCCCATCAGAAGGCAGTTTGATATTACTTCCGAAAGCATTTTGTTTGAAGAAACTTCGCTTGAAACTTTATTAACTCTTGGGTATGGTGCTTGTCAAATAAAATTATGAAATACTACGTGAAAAAGCTAAAAAAAATATCGAAGTATGAAAATATACAAAAATATATAATTCACTTTTCCACAGTCTAACATACTTTTTAATATATATTCGTAGCATTCTAAAGACTATAAAGCTGACCATGATCAAATGGACTCATTTATATTGTTTCAGCATTAGAAAATATTACCAAAATAATTTGCAAGATTGCTCTAGAGTTGATAGTCCTTGGGCTTATACAATCGGGTTGGTTTCGATTACGTGGTCATGACTGCCAAGGGTAAGGTATATATAAGCTTTAGAAATCTGTATCTCGTATTTTGCACCAAAGGCTTTCATAAACAGTTTGACTCTGTATTATTAAAGCACGCGTCAAATATGAACAACTGCAAAAAAATATGCCATATTTTACAGCTGCTCTGCGATAAGGGCGAAAAATCCAGCCAAGTTGATGAAAATATGAAGAGTTTTTGTGGTCCTGATACTGTCGCAATGAATCGCAGGCAATTTTGGATATCGTGCGAACTATTACATGTGCCCATAATTCTAGAGGGATTCGTCATCAATTGAGGAATTGTGCGGTATGAAGGCTAGGCCTCCACCATTATCTCGATCGTGATCCTAACGTATACACCTGTGCAACTTAGAAGATCTGAGTGGCTGTTTACTTGGTTTCTTGGACCGCAACTATCGATTCACATTCTCGGCTCAGAAATGCAACTAACTCTGAACCTGATCACAATGGGAATCATGCTGCCTTTTTGAGCTTCTATGTATCGTAATAGTCCTCTTTTGGCCACTCGGGTGTGGAGTGGCGGCACGGTACGCAAACTTGGTGCAAATTGCACAGCAGCAGAGACTAATATCGCAGTAGTGCGTTGGCAGCATGTGGCTAAGTAACTCGAGGCCCACTACCGGTGTGTTTTAAGGCCTGAGCAGGTCTTAAGTTGTCTCCATCCTTTGCATGTATTGGCCCTAGCCGATGTGCAAACGAGGTTAGATCTCCGAAAGTACACCCCTTGGCCGAAAAAGCAAGCAGATTTTCTAACAGAAATGTTTCCAGCAGCATTATTAAGGCTGCAAGATCTTATATAATTCATTTTCAAAACGAGAAAATAGTATGTATCCGAACAAAAGTCCTCATAACAACATTTTTCAAGACATCAAGAAATATGTTTTTTTGTCGAACCAACAGGTAGGGCCTTTTTACTTAGAATTATCTCGAAAAAAATACCATACTACTTTAGATGAAAACCGGTTTAAGGGCTAGTCAAAATTTGAAGGAAAGTTGTTTTTTGTAGAAAATTTTACAGTTCCGAGACTTAAAAACCCAAATAATAATCAAAAATCATATTTCTTCAATCAATTTGAAAAACATATCTAAATAAGTCGTGTGACAATTTCAAGCAGGAAAACAGAGTTTTAAAAAGTCTTTCAAATACGCTTATATCTGCAAAACTATAATCAGATCATTTTCAAATATTCCAACAATTCTTATCTTATCTTATTCTTATCATTGGATACATAAGGGTTAGGTTTGGTTAAAAGATCGATCCGAAAAGCGATCTTACTTCAACAGCTTAAAACTCCAGTCCCTTGTGGTACCTAAGAAGCTCCTATATAATAGATAAAAGACCCTTACAAATCGACAAAGCACGTTGATATTATCATAAATTTGTTGATACGGTTAATATCAGTCTAGGTTTTGTTCTTCTGGTTCGCCGAAGATTGGATTACTGGGATGTTTCAGCCTCAGATTTGAAAAAGATGGTGGAGAAAGCATCTAGCTTCCTTGCTAAGCCTTTCATCGATATACAAGGTGCGTTCCAAAGTAAACAGGACTTTTAAAAAAATAAACAGAAAAAATGTTGTTTTCGGCAAAGTCAATTTTTTTTATTCAAAATAGTCTTCTTCGGCTTCAATACAGCTTTTTGCACGGTCTAAAAGCATGTCGAATGAGTGTTTTAGCTTGTTGGCCGGTATGGCCGCCAGTAAGCCGGTGCAAGCCTTTGGAGGCCTGTACGTATGCATAACGATTTCCTTTCATGGGCAAATGCATTTTTTCGAAAAAGAAGAAGTCGCTCGCTGCCACATCAGGTGAATATGGGAAGTGGTGAATGGTTAAAATGTGATTTTTGGTCAAATAATCGTCCTTCGAATGTTGGATTCTGAGCATTTTTTGGTCGTCAGTCAATTTGTGCGGAACAAACCGTGCGCACACCTTTCGTAAGCCCAAATGTTCGGTCAAAATGCGATAAATCGATGTTTTGGAGATGTTCAATTCCATTTCCATTTCAATGATGATTTCGATGGAATTTCCGGTGATCGCGGATTTTGATTGACCCACATGTTGATCCTCATCTATGTCCTCACGACCACTTTGAAAACATTGAAACCACTCGTGCACTCTGCTACGGGATAGGAAATCATTGCCATAAACTTGTTTCATCAATCGAAACGTTTCGGTAAAAGTTTTACCAATTTTAAAACGAAACGTTATGTTGAATCTTTGTTCGCAGCTCATTATCGCACCGATAACACAAACATACTGACACTTAAAACGCAATAACTTCACTGCCAATTAATGAAATGTCATGAAATTCTCACTGGACGATCGATAAAGATAGCAGATTCTAACGTAAGAGTCGAAATATAGATGGCGCTACCAAGGGGCGCTAGATTCAAAAAGTTACTTTGGAATACTCTTTGTACATACAAAACAAAAAATCGATTTTTTGAAACTCACAAGTGATAAATAGAAAAATAAGTTCTTATCTTATTTCACTGTTTTTTCTGCAAAAAAATATTTTTCTTATGGAGAATTGAAGTACAATATTCTGGACTTGGCAATATTTACTGCCCTCTCACAATTAATTTACTATCGAAGGCATAGCAAATGTTGCCGATTGTGTATGCGGATTTTAATCTTAGTACATGCAGGTGCATGTATGAAGGCACATAATACTCCGGCGCATATTTTCCTATAACAATATTAAATTAGAACAAAGCAACGCAGATGTTAAATTCATTAAATTTGTGGTTATGTTTCTCGATTTCTGTGCAAATATATTTTGCATTTGACTATGAAAACTTTTCCATTATCTTTTCTGTTTAGAGCTTGCAGTCTTTGTGTGTGATATAAACGTTTGCTAGAAGGAACATAGTTTAACGGTACTTCTAATCTACACTTAAATTTTAGTTTAAAATATATTCAGTTAATTGGATGCCCGAAAACTTTCATTAGCAGCAGGTCTCTGGCTGAGGCAGCCGGCATACAATCAGCTTACATATGTACCTTCACAACTATAAGAGATCAGTTACAACAATTGTATTACTTGCTGAACATGGACACAAATATATATACACATTCGAAAAAGAAGCCGCTCTTCCGCATGTTTCTAGATTCTATATGAGACTTTCCATTCAGCAGCTGTGACGGTGTAGTTGAGCTTAATTAAATTTGCAACTCTTGCCAAGCGCTTATGCAAGCGCCACAAACTGGGGCAGTGTTACACATATATGTATGTGTCTTAGTGCCAAAATCTGAGTATGTACGTACGTACGTGCTATTGAAAACTCTTGCGAAATAAAAAAAAATAAACGTTTGCCTTTAACCGGAATTTCAAGATGTTGCTATCGCGTAGCTTGCGGCATTTTGTGTGCTCTTTTTGGAATGGCGAAGTTTCGAGTTTGCTTTGAACTGACAGTGGCATTCATATGCGCTGTCGGTGTAGAAAGGATTGGCTTTGTTTGAGCTGAACCTTGTACTCGTATTTGTGTTTGCGTCTATATTGTAGGATATGTGTATACTTTTGAAAATTAGAGCAAGAAGGCGCGTCTCTATAGAATATGAGTTTTGGCAAATACTTTGCGATATATGAATAGCATCAATTCCAAGCAAAATAATTTTTGAAAAAGGGTGAGCTACTCTGGAAATAGCTGCGTTTTGGTACTCGTTTAGTAGAAAAGCTTTCGAAATGCTTGTGGCTTTCAAATAATACTTGAAAGCGTTCACTATTCCACTTGTTCATAAAAAGTATACCACAATTTGACTCATGCAGAGGACACAACAAAATAGCCAATAATTTATGAGACCTACTGATGTTTCAGTTTTAACCACTTTTAGGTAATTATCGCATTTAGAAAAATCGTAAATTCCACTGCTTGTGCTCAAAAGTTCATAGAAGTAAACCTTTGGGTGGAATAAGGCATGCGATCCGGAAAGTATATCCGTATACGTATATATTCTAAGTGGGTTACTCGCCTTGTGATGGCGCAATGTAATGTCGCCTTTCATTTCAAATTTGTGTTAAAAGCCTTATTTGCTAGTGTAAAAAGGTTTTATTTGAAATGTTGTATATACTAAACTGACCAACAAGATAACTAACTACAGGATATTTCACAAAAATTTTTGCAAATGAATGCCGACATTTTTCGAAATCGTATAAAGGTCTCGCCTAGATCACCCGGACACATTTCAGGCGCTAGTTTAATGATGAGCATATACTCTACCAGTCTTTAGTTTACCTTATACTTAATCGTTTATGATGAGAAATCCCCCCCAAATTGATACTCCTGTAGAACCTCTAGTCTAGTGACTGGAATTATAAAAGGAAATCTTCTCCAACCTGCCGAATGGCAGTGAAAGCATAACATAAGGAGATGGTGAACCTGATCCCCCAATCAATTGCGATGGAGCTGACGTTCCATTGTCTGACGACGAGTAAGTTCGACTAGCAATTAATAGTCTAAAAAACAACAATGCGGCGGGAAACTAATTGATCGGGAAGGATCTCTCCGAGTCATTCGATACCAAACGAGGTTTCAGACAAGGCGACTTCCTATCGTGCGACTTCTTCAATCTGCTTCTGGAGAAAATAACTCGAGCTGCAAAACTTAATCGAGCGGTACAATCTTTTATAAGAGTGTACAGCTCTGGCGTACGCCGATGATATTGATATCATTGGCCTCGACGTCCGCGCCGTTAGTTCTGCCTTCTCTAGACTGGATAAGGAAACAAAGCAAATGAGTCTAGTAGTGAACGAACCAAGACGACATATCGTCATGAAGCAAACAGTCGTGGGACTCGCGATTGTGAGAACCAAATCGCAATTGTTCACAGTCATAACTTCGAAGTCGTAGATAATTTCGTCTATCTTGGAATCAGTATAAACACACATCAACAATGTCAGCACCGTTATTCTACGCAGAATAACACTTGCCAACAGGTGCTACTTCGGACTGAGTAGGCAACTGAGAAGTAAAGTCATCTTTTGATGTACAAAGACCAAACTCTAAGTAGTCTGTAATAAGTTACTCATTATTCCCGTCCTGCTATATGGTGCAGAGGCATATATTATGACAACATCTGATGAGTCGATATTACAAGTTTTTGAGAGTTTTTGCGCAATGGCAACGACGAATATCGCAGTCGATGGAACGATGAGCTGTACAAGTTATACGACGACATTGACATACAAGGTGCGTTCAAAACTAAACGGGACTTTTCGAATCCAGCGACCCCTGGTGGCGCCATCTATATGTCGACTGACGCATTAGAATCTGCTATCTTTATGGATTGTCCAGTGAGAATTTCATGACATTTCATTGATTGGAAGTGAAGTTATTGCGTTTTAAGTGTCAGTCAGATTTGTGTTATCGGTGCGAAAATGAGCTGCGAACAAAGAGCCAACATTAAATTTTGTTTTAGAATTGGTAGCAGAGTGCAGAAGTGTTTTCAACGTTTTCAAAGTGTTCATCAACATGTGGGCCAATCAAAATCCGTGATCACCGGAATATCCATCGAAAATGTGAGTGAATTCAAGAAAGAAAATACTATTTTGAATAAAATAATTTGATTTTGCTGAAAAATCCATTTATTCCATTTTTTTTAAGTCCTCTTTACTTTGGAACGCTCCTTGTAGTTCAGCGAATCAAGTGACAGTGGCTACGTGAGAGTAAGATCACTTCGTTGGAAAGACTTTTGGAGAAGGAGCTGGCTACACTTGAAATCTCTATTGGCGGCAAAGACCAAAAAGGAAGGAGACTGCCGCGTTGTTGTACAGTCGGCTATAACCGCTTAAGTGGTATCTACGCCAATGATGTATCTATCTTTTCTGATGGATTTCATCATACTATGATTTTTTGTTTACAAAAATTATCTACCCTGGTCTACAAAAAAGTTTTCGTAAGAATATGTGGTGCATAGGGTGTAAGGTGTAATATCTGAAATTTTAAAAAAAATTTTGCAGGTAAGTGTTCTACGGAGACAAGCACAGATGTACATATTGACACAATCATTTCAGGAAAACGTTTAAACTAATGCGAAATAATTAAGTCGAATGTTTAGTAGTTCAACGTAGAACTTCCTGCACTTCGGCAAATGCTTGTGAGTAATCTAAAAAACGAAAACAACGACAATAAAAGTAAAGCGGCTACAATAAAAAGACACGCACACACACACAATTTTCTTTTCGCAAGAATTTAAGTATTTTTCCACGCGTTGCCACACAGATAACTTTTTAATTGTACCCTGCTTGTTGTAGTTGTTTTTATATTTACTTTCTTGGGTCTTCGAGCACACGAATAAGTTCGTGCGGTGCTTGCACATATTCGTGTCAAGTTAAAAGTTAAACAACAGCCAGCCACCGCACGTAGTCCAACACACTTATTCCTGCAGGGCGTGATGCGCGGAGGAAAACAGGAATGAGAACGCAAACTACTTTTAAGAAAATAGAGAAAAGAAAGGAAAAAGCCGAGAGCCGACATAATGTGCGTAATGCATAAAAAATAATGCCGCACAGATGCAGCGCTTACGTGCCGCAGGAAGTGAGTAAGTTGCGTATGCGCACAGGAGCTGGCGCATTCCGAAGCGCAACAAACTACCGTAACAAATATGTACATACGTACAGCTTTTAATGTAGTTGTGGTTGGTACAAATTCAAGCTTCGGAAAATTGTTGCCGTTGAAAGTGAATGTACAACAAAACGAAATGTGAAAATAGACTGCTGCAAAATGTGGCGGTATTAAGCTCATTTCCGCAATGTAATTTACCTGTGAGGTAAAAAGTATTTACTTTGCAACATGGCGCACGCCTTTCGCTCGGTTTAAGTTAACGAGTATACATAAATACGGAGGGGGGTTCTGCAAGAGCAAATATTTAAGCAAACATTGCACAGTGCCACCAAGTTGGGCATAGCGTAGTACTTTCATAGCATGAGATTGCACGCAACATTTTTTTAAGTGTGAATCATTGTCGAGAACTCTTCATCTGCTCCAGCTTTAGGCTTCTTCACCATTGCAGCGTCCATCCAGCGGAGGTGAAATGCCATAAAGGTAGCAGTAGAATTTTGATCCGGAGCTCAGTTTCCTACAGAGTGGTAGCTATTCACTCTGGTACCGATATTGACCTTGAGTTCACTGACTCAAGAGGCGTAAAGGCTTGTCTGGCTGGACTCCTTATCTCTAGCATCGAGTTACTTAACGTTTGCAGGAAACTGTAAGACTGATGTGGTTGCTAGGGCAGATAATTCAGTTTCAAAACCTGTTGAATTGGAACGATTGGGAGATTCGTTGGCTTCTTGTGGTTTGGTACAGGACTGTTGCGCCTCGGACTCAGCTAGCATTGGTTAACTAGCAACAGCAGTGCTGTCGCAAGGTCCTGCTAGCCCACGGTAATCCGTATGAGGCCTCGAGAACTCTTCGTTCTCAGCAAGTTCCACCTTTCAGTGATAGACGTTAAAGAAGTTTTTCGTTTAACTTCATAAAGGACTGCGCACTCTAAGTGTGAGCCCCTCCACCTTTTTAAGGTCAGCCACCTAACCTAATTTAACTTAACTGCTCAACACAACTTAGCAGATCGTAGCAGGTGATACCCTAGTATATAGCACCGCAGAGCACAGCACAGCATAACATGGCACAGCAGCAAAGCTCAGGCTTAGTATCCTTTTGCTAGTAACAATTAGCAGCCGCCTGTGTACGCCCCGCAGGTTCAAACCACCTTCAATTCAAAAACATACTTGCAACGAAGTCTTTAGTTACTGTCTAAAATTTGTTGCTGTGTGCGTTGCGGTGGCGCGTTGAGTTAATGTAGCACGTTTAATTGTTGCCATTTGCAGCTCGCGCTTGCTGCGGTGCTTTGGTCGCGGCTTAGCTCCATGAAACTGCGAGTGAGACATATTTGGAGTGCAACTGCACCTGGTGAAATGTTACTCAGATTACCAAGGAAGAACATTTAATCATTTTAAATTCTTAATAAAAGTTTTAGCGTAAGCGAGTACCATTGGTAAGCAACGTAGCCCTTATTGCAATTTCGGAACTTTTAGTAGTACACTCTTATCTATGCTAGTCAAGTAATTTTTTATTAAAATGATTCCTCTTTAAATGTCATTGAATTTGTCTGAATTGATTATCATTTGTCATATAAAATCTCCGACCTGTTCCAGTTAAGTAGCCTCGTCTGTCGGGGAAGTCCGTTGAGCGGGAATTCGAAGGAGAATGTCTAAACTTCGTAACGTTTAAACAAAAGTGTGCTAAAGTCTACTGCAGGGTCCCCGAAAGCCTTAACGAATTTCTTTCGGGTAATTTCTTTCTATTACCATTATTCGCTGTGGGTTTAGCCTCTTTGCCGACCTCTGCAATTTATTTCCCGCTACAGGCGGTACAAACTTAAAATTATGCAGAAGCCTCCTGGAGCCGCTAACCTCGTCATTTGTAGGCGGTCGCAGCTGTATCCTTCTGAACAGATAGGCAATAGGACAGTTTTCCGCATACCTTGCTATAGCTTGGTTATGGACCCTAAAAATATGTCATTCTTTGGCATATCCACTCATCAGCTTCTGTTTACAGAAACTATCCCTCCTTGCTTTGTTACCATACTTAGTCTACGTGGAGGTAAGCTTAGCTTCAACTCCAGAGTTATTGCCAGCCTTTTCTGGTAGATCAAGATTAGCTTTTGTCTTCTTGCCGGCTGCTTTCGAGCTCGTTGAAACACTGCCATCTTTACGGAACACCTAGCTCCTTCCGACTTTTTTCCAGAAGAACCGGACTCCTTCAATTTTATATTTTTGTTGTTCTGGTTCATAATCTGGACCCCAGCCAGGTTTGTTCTCGGCACGGGCCGCATCACACCCAGCTTTCTTTTATTTGTTGTGCTATTGAACTGGCCATCGTGATACTGAGGACTCCATTACCAGTTGACACCCTCTGGAGAGTTCAGCAGAGAATTTCTACCAGTTGAAGGGTGAGAAGCTTTTTCTGCGGCGGAATTATGCCAAAAATTTAAATTGAATATGACCCTTCCCAAAAAATTTTAGTTTGCTATTTGCATCTCGGCATCCATGCCTTGCCATCACTGCATTTGAAGTGTCAAAGTGTGTATAATTCTATTATAATTTTTTATATAGAAAACTGGGTCGGCGATGCTGCCGTACAGTTTATTTATTCTAACAGCCGTTCTTTTCGGATGAAATAGACCGCCAAAGAACTCTTGAAATTATGGCAACAATTTCAAAAGTAATATTAAAGCCTGACACGTGGCAATATCGATATAGGAATATCATACTGAGGGATGGATCTGCTAACTGATGTGATCCCGTAAACTAAATGAGATTTATCGAATGTATAATATTAACACTTTTTATGATTGGCAACGGAAAAATTATATAATAACTAGTCAAGGCTAGGAGTAATGTAATTTATTTGGTGATTATAAAGCAACCCTTTCACTTCTTTTCGAAATTTGCCATTTCTTTTTTTATCCATAATACCATTTTTAACTTAGAAATACTCCTTTAGAAACTGCTACTAAGAAAGTAGTGCTATATTTAAGAGCAATTGAGCTGCTTTTGCGAACATAGTCATTGCTATCATTAGCAAGATCGATTTTTGGAGCTCATATAACCAAAATTATAACCAATACCCAAATATATACCCAATATTCAAAATTATAACCAATTATGTAAGTTATGAGGTGAAAACCAGTAAAAGTATACCGTATTTAAAATTTTCCATTTTTTTCTCTAAAATTTAATATCTTATCTAGTATATTTTATGAATAATTTTCAAGTGTATGCGCCACACAGCAGCTTCAAAGCGGGATTTGAACTTTCGAGTGGTTTTTGGTGTTTTCCACGCGCATTGTGGTTGCGCGTGTAACTCTGTGCCTGTGTGTGTGTGCATAGCGTGGTATTTGTGTAAATGCGTTTTAGAAGTAAGCAGCCGCGACTTGCAGCTACTTGGTATGCCGAGCGGATGTGCGGCGAAGCGAACCGGCGGCGTGGCAACCAGCTTACGCAACCTATTTCGACGACTAGGATTTAAGCATTTACGAGTGTAAACAAAGGAAAATGCAAAAGCAGAGCTAGAGGAGAATAAAAATGCGAAAAATATTTGACGAAGTGTGTGTGTGATTGTAGGGATACGAAGCAGTGGCAACGCTGAAGGTTGCGCAAAGACGAAAGTCAGTAGAGATAAAGTAAGGCAGGAAGTAAAAGGAAAAACGTGGAAGCTGACGCTTAAATGGAGCGGATTTAAGCGGTATATGTAAATATATATACATATATATTTATTCTTTGTTGTTGTTTTTACGGTACACATAGTATGTAGTATATTTGTTATATGCTGAGTGCTCACACTAGTCTAAATATGTGATATAGTGGCATTGTAGTGAATTATTTACAGGTGCGCACACATTTCAACATACTTTTTAGCACTTTTGTTTAAGCGTTTTTCGCTTTTCTTGCTTTATTTTGCGGTTTCATAAATGAAGACACTTACGAGCGTATTGAAAAGCGTGTTTTATGCGACTTTAGCAACTGACTGATTTCATTTCGCACTCTTTTCAGACGCAAAGTAAACATAGCAAAGGGTGTGTATGTGTTAAATAAAAGCGAAAAATTGCAAAAAGTAAAGTTTACTTTAAAAAGAGAGAACAGTGCTACAACTAATGTGCTGAATTTGCATGGAAATTGCAGCAATTGCGCGCGTACGCACAGAAATCCGCATATATAGTGGCAATTTCGTGAGTGAATACAAATGCGTTGCATATCTCAAGGCGCTGACTGAGAATTGCACGTTTACTTTTTCTTCTTCGTTTTTTCTGCTCACTTTTATTTATTTTTCCTTATTTTACTCTTTATTTACTTTCATTTATTGTTTTATTTTTTTTTTTTTTATTTTTTTTAATTTTTTCCCCTTCTTGTTATTTTCTAATTATAACTTGATATACCCCAGGTTTGCCACGAAGTTTATAGTCCTCAATATTTAGATATTAATCTGAGATTTTACACAAGTGTTTTCTCAAAAAGAGGGTACTCCATTGTGATCATTGTGAACTGACGATATCGGACTATTATTGCATAGCTGCCATACAAACTGAACGATCGTAATCAAATATTTTTATGATAAGATGGTTATGGATAATAAAATTGCTTGAGTTATCTGCCTGAAAATTAATATGGATTATTGCCTAACACAGATATGCAACCTGCGAAAAAATTGTTCAGATTGAACTTATATAACATATAGCTGCCATACAAACTGACCGATAAAATGCAAGTTCTTATATGGAAAGCTTCTTCTTATGACGAGATATCTTTATGAAATTCGGCACGTATAATTCTCTGAGCAAGTGAAGTAATAACCTGAAAAATTGTTTAGATCGAACTACTATAGCATATAGCTGTCATACAAACTGAACAATCGGAATCAAGGGCTTGTATGGAAAACTTTTTCATTTGAGGAGATATCTCCAAGAAATGTGCCATGGTCTATTCTCCAATATAACGGTATATTATGCGAAGAAATTATTCAGATCGGTTGACTAAAGCATATAGCTGCCATACAAATTGACTGTTCCAATGCAAGTTCTTGAACGAACACTGCTGTGTATGAGATGTCTAAAATAACTGCTGTTTTTTCTTGTTGTTTTTTTAATTATAATTCTTTTATCTTCTTCCTTTCACTTCCTTATTTTTATTTTTATTTTTAATTAAATTCTTTTAACATACGCGCGCCATCAGCGGCACAAGTATTCGGCACTTACCTCGATTTGAAATTGCTGCACTTGCGCCATGCCACAGCAGACCGGCATGCAGGATACAAGCGAGGCTAATTACAATTAAAATGGGGCAATTCATTCTGAATTGTGCAGCGTAGGAGCGACGTAGCATTGCTGTAGCTGATAGCGAGTTTTGCGACTGCGACACCGACTGCGTTTGCGATTGGCGTGTGGCTGTTGACGTTACTGTTGGCGCAGCGGCTGCCTGCAGTGTGGTGGCGCTGGCCAATTGTGGCACAGCTAACGGTGACGCGTCAACAAACAATGCGCTGGCGTTACGTTGCTGCTGTGGCGCAGCGTTTGCAAAGATGTTGGTGGCTTGAGTCGATGTCTGTTTCGTAACGATGGTAGCGGTAGCGGTGATGGCGGTGGCAGTGTTGGTGGGTAGTGTAGCAGTGCTTTTGTTAATTGTATGCGCCGCGTTGGCGGCATAAGCTTGCGCGCCGTAACGTATGCTATGCGAAATTATGCGCATTGTTACGAAAATGGGCACACTTGAGCGCGCGTGGCTATAAGCAAGTGCTGTGATTGTTGTTGGTTTCTGTTAATTATTTTTTGTTTGTGTTTTATTAAGGTACGACTCCTTTGTTTTAGCAGTTTTTTTTATGCCAGTTTCTTTTATGTATGTGAAAAAGCACTTTTTTAACGTCAATTTTATACTTGTTTTAAACTCGCATTGTGTTGTCACTTCCGCGCTGGCACAGCCGCCTTTGCATGCGAAGCAAAAACCAAGCAGCTTAAGCTAAGTGGCTTTGTTATTTAATTTTACGCTTTTATAAATTATTGTTTCTGTACTCTCTAAGCGCTTGCTGTGCTTTTGTTGCGTATTTTTATAAGCGGCGCTTCCTCGAATTTCCTGCCTTTTCTTATTCACTTTATAATTTTCTTTCTTTCCGCCACTCAGTTTGCCTTAAATGCGCTTATTGTTGCGCCTCCTCACTGCTTGAGCACATTTACGGTACTTGGCAGTCACAAGTCGTTGCATATGCACAGGCGCCGCAGCCAGTTTTTCCTATACGCCACTGTCACACACACATAGACACACTTGTATGCACTTATTTGTGCGGTTGTGTATTTGTTAATTTGTCACCGCTATTAATCAATTACTCGTTGCAGTTTGCTTTTTTAAATTATTTTTCCGCAATTTTTTTTTCGTTAAACACAAATAAATAAATAAATGCATAAATTTCGCATTAAGTATGCGCTGAAAGTTGCAGTTTTCAACAAATGTGTCGCGCTATAATTTATTGCACGATTTTTGGCGTTGCCACCTGCATATGCTGGCAAATATTTACTCTGTCAACACGAAATATTTGCTATTTATGCAAATTAATTTTTAACACGTTCACGCCACAAAATGACACATATCCGCGCGCCGGTACACACACAAGCGCACTAATGCCCCAAACAGTGCGGCAGGTGAGCCCGCATTCGTGCTGTTGTCATTCGTTGCCGCCGAACACTCGGGAGAATCGCTGACAAGCTTTGATTTATTGCAATTGTTTACTGACACACTGGCGCGCGCGCTGCTTAACGAGGATTGATGCTGCCGCCTGCAAATTAAATTCGAAAAATAAAAAATTAATATTAATATTTTGCACAAGCGCTACACATATGTTTGTGTATGTGTGTGTGTGTGAAAATATGTTATTTAAATATTTATACGCAATAGTTGCGTCTAAAAAATAGTTTTGATATTATTTCGTTTGGCGAGGCGCGTAAATATCATGCAAATTGCTTATTTTGATTATTTACTACTTGTTTATGCGGCCAAATTAAAGTAATAAATTAAAGATACAACAAATCTAGTTTTAATGCAAAGTGAAACTTTAGCGCTCAGGTGCAAAATAGTTAATTTTTATGCTTGCATTTTTCACACGAAGCTTTGATTTCGCTGTGATATGAAACACTATAATATAAAACAATACAAAGGCGTTTTTAAAAATTTAAAATCAATTTATTAAAAAAATGTTACTTCTTTTTATCATGCTATTCGGTTTTGCGATTTTTTTGTGAAATAAATAACACAAAAGAATGTCTAGATAATTATTAATATTTTTCTTGTTAATCATTCGAATGTAAAAACATAAATTTTATTTATATAATTTAAATTTTTGAGCCTTTGCTCAACCATAAGAGCCCACCTGAACACAAATCTGCTCTTAGACGTATTTTAGAAGAATATTAATAGATAAATAAAGCTTAATTTTTCAATTGATGGCAATCCCATTGGAAAATTTTTAATATCAAATATTATTAAAAATTTATTGGCAGGTTAGCTTCAACGCCTTGCACTTGGTATCCATTATTTATATTTTATAATATTTTGCTTAGTTCGAAAATTTTTTGCAACTCTAGTGCATGCAGTTGTAAGAGGCTGCAAACTTTTTTAAATTTCTAAATTTGACATTCATTGCAATTTTCTCCTTCTCCTTCTTTACTGGCGTGTACAGCGCTTTTTGGCGCCAATTTGCGATACCTAATGCAGTCAGGGCCTTCTCCACCTGATCTCTCCAGCGGAGAGGTCTTTTTTACTCCTGCTTCCACCGGCAGGTGCTGTATCGAAAACATTAAAAGTTGAAATATTCTCTTCCATATAGAAACAGGACATAGCCATCCCAGCCGCTGTCTCTACAATCGATGAATTATATCAATGTCGCCGTGTATTTTGTACAGCTCATCTTAAGGGACCATAATCTTCTACAACCTTTCCCTCGAACACTTCTAAGGCTGACTCATCAGATGATGATCATATAGTAGAACGTGAATAACAACGTGAATAACGAGTGTCTTAGAGAGTTTGGTCTTTGT
The DNA here is from genome assembly GCF_016617805.1 of Bactrocera tryoni. NCBI lineage: Eukaryota > Metazoa > Arthropoda > Insecta > Diptera > Tephritidae > Bactrocera > Bactrocera tryoni. Next base: position 54,145,147 of record NC_052499.1, read on the forward strand.
TGGACCAGAGAGTAATATACTATTTAGTACCACCTGTTGACAAAAGCCCTCGTTTTCAACCAAATCCATACGTCTCGCTCCCTCATCCAGTCTTTAAAAAAGAAGAAAAAACGGCGCGGTTGTTGAAGCCATGTGCACTCTAATATCAGATTGTACCTTCTCTAATTAGCTCTGCAGTTCGTATTATTTTCTCTAGCAATAAATTGAAGAACTCACACGTTAAACACCATCTTACACCGGCATATTAGCTTTGCGGGGATACCAAGTTCAGACAGAGCGGCATAGATGCCTTTTCATACTGCAGAAGGCGGATTTAAAATCGACGAAGGTCATATTTTCCAAATTTTGGCACACGGTGAAAATGTGGTCGATTTTGGATATTCCAAATCTAAAGTCACACTAATAAGATCCAATCAGTTTATTGACGGTGGGCATCAGACTTTCACACATTACTCTCGATAAGACTTTATACGTGATATTAGGGAGACTTATTATACGGAAGCTGGCGCAGATTTTTGGATTTGCAAGAGCACTCTTAAGTTCATTGGGCATGTTAACCACATCTCGCAAAAAAGGTGATGATGCTAGGTATGCTAAGTACACAGTGGGGTTATGAACCACAAATGTAAGCAAGAAAGCTAAGTAAATGAGGATAACGTCTGGAAATATCTAAAGCGAACACAGTTTGGTCTCTGTACTAGTGTAAACTTTAACTGCTATCACACAGGTGGCTTGCTATATAATAGGTATCTGTAAGACAACTGAAAAGACCTGTTCCAAGGACGAGAATGCCAGCCCATTACAGTTACTGTGTAGATTAAAGTGGGTTATATAAAATATCACAACCCTAATCATTGAACATTGGTCAACCAATATCATTGTATTCCTTTAAAATAGTTTAGTGTTTACTATTTTGTTCCCATATACATTTGGAGTATATGCTATCCAATTGTATAAGCTTCCTCAACTCTAACAACATTTCTTTCTCGACAAACCTAAAACATTGCATTTTTTGATATTTTGTTTTTATTACATATTATTATTACTATAGTGACGCTAAAGTGCACAAATTTAATTTTGCAACCAGAAATGAGACCACGAAGTGCAATTACCAAATATTCAATTACCAAACTTTCGAAACTACTTTCCATTTTATGGATGTAATATGTGAGAGCACACACACTCGTTCCGCTGGAAGCTGCATGACCACAGAGGCAATGGAGAAATATGCGAATACGCTGCATATATATAAAAAAGTGAGAGGAGAACGTCATAGTATGTATATATTTCAACAGTTTGCTGCAAGCAAAACCAAAAAAAAAATTATTTGAAAAACCGACTTGAAGTATGAAAATGTTGTTGGCACAAAGCCTACAAACAAAAACTGAAATCATTTCATTATCACATGCCGTAAAATTACAGTAACAACAACAATTTACGAAAACAACATGACCAAATCTGGGTTAGGTGGCCTTACCAGAGCATTATATGCAGTTAAACAAGTTGAGCGCGTACATTTTAACTCCGGCAGACGGACCGCCGAAGGGCAGGCGACGCGCGACATTCAATGGCGAAAAAATGAAGTTATAAATTTAGATTAACCGCAAAGTTGCGACAGCAGACAAGGCAATACACACAAACACATGCATTGTGAACAAACAAAGCCACTACACATGTAAGCATACTCACACACACACATACATATACAGATATATGCAGATAAAGCAAACTTGGCAGCCATCGTTGGGCAGTCAACAAGCCAGCAAGCCATTAAAAGTCGCTACAAAAGTCGCCCGATGCTAATAATTATCGTTTGCATTATGAGCACATACACAAAAAACATACATACACACACACAGACGAGAAGATGCAAGCACTCAGGCAACGGCCATGAGATACTAATAGCTCCTGTGTTAGTAATTTTGCGGATCAGCGCTAACGGTGGGGTGATTTTACTTTCGCTTTGCCCACAACAAACGCGCCACCATATCCTGAAGGTGCAATAAAATGTTGTTGTACAACACTACGTTTTTAATTTTTTGGTATGGTTTCAAAACAACGCACAGTGGCATCTTCGTGGCGAAAAATTAAATGGTTTATCAGAAAGATTTTGCCTTTCACAGCGTTCTTGATAACCTGGAGCTCCGCGACAAAATCTTACCACTGACAAAAGTTCCTCCGCACATATACCTTTGAGTGATATGTGAGTAGAGCGGAGTCGCCGGAAAGAAACACAGTGAACTCTTTCACTGATGGATCGTAGTTAAATGGGTAAATTGAGGGAGTAATCTTCTGTCGGGAGCTTTTAACTTAACTTTAGATTTGCATCAGCCTACCGAAAGGTCTCTATAAATACTTGCTCTTAGCAAAATGCATCTCATCGGAATGAGTTCTATTGGCACACATGCGGTGAGGATAAATACTTTGGAGGATGTAATTTATCCTACTAGCATGGATCCCTGAGCATAGAGTCTTCAATGGAAATTAGCCAGCCGACCTGCTGAAGATAGAAGCTGTGGCAACCAGGCGGATAGGATCGGAATCGTTTTTCACTGTGGGAAAACACTACTGGTGACAAGTGAGTGCGTTTCGACAAGCGAGGCTGTTTCTGTCAGAGTTCTTTATAAAACGATTCAAGTAAGTAAACGCTACTAAGATAGAAACATTTAGATTATCACTCCTTCTACCAACCAAGTGATCAGGCTGGAATTGATTTAAGACGCCTCAATAAATTTGCAAATTGACGGTATACAGCGGCCATCTTAGTTCATACTTGGCACTGGTGGTGACACACGGCCTTATAATTGGGCTGACAGATCGAGAATACTGCCGGAAATGTGTAGAAAAGGTAAGCAATGGAGCATCTCTTGTGTACTTGCCCCCATTGGCAAAACTTTGCTGTAATCATCTGGGATCCTGACGGTATGATACACAGGAAGAGGTATCGATAGTGAGGCCACAGAGACTGCTAAAATTTGCGTCTAGCGCAGGCATCCTAAAGATTGGCTAGACCTCATGAACCTAGTAACTGAACTCCGTCTGGTATCACAAAGGACCAAAACTGGTCTATGCGTGACTCATTGGTCAACCAAACTAACCTAACCTAACCTGACGATCATTTTAATCCATTCTTAGGTAGTCTAGGCAGACACAACGGCAGGCGGGCCTAGCACTACAATGAATGATTCGTATTTCACTATTTACCTAAACGAACCTATACGGATCTAAGTAATTTTAAATTGACATTTTCTATAAAATTCAATGAAAATTTCATAAGTAGGGATGTTTTGAATTCCCAACCCGTCTAAAAATTACTGACTGATTTTTTTTTGAGAGAATTACTTTCATTATATTATTCCATATTTTTGTTTTTTTTTTTGAACAACATACATATATCTAGAAGTTCATTCTAATGTTATAAAGGAGGAACTTATTCAATAAAACTCATTTTGGTATTACCGTTATACTAGTTGTCACTGTCAGTGTTGATTAATTTACAGAAATCTTTGAACTGTGGATCCTTTTAATCTGGTGAGTTATAAAACGAGTTTTGATATGATTGATTCGATATTATGCTCAATGTATATTTTAACATTTTTTTAAATATATTTTATAAAAAGTTTTAAAAATATTTTTATTAAAAAATTTTAAAAATATTTTTATTAAAAATGTTAAAAATAGTTTTATTAAAAAATGTTAAAAATATTTTTATTACAAAATGTTAAAAAAATATTTTTATTACAAAATTTTAAAAATATTTTTATTAAAATTTTTAAAAATTTGTCTTTTTATATGTTGTATGTGTATTTTAAAAATTTTTACGAAACGTCCAAAAATTAAAGACTAAGAAGTGAAGAGTTGACAACATTTTACCACAAATTAAACATTTTTTCAATTCGCGCAGTTCTTAATTTATTTATTTTTAACGTAAAAGCCCATAAAATCACACCACTGTGCAGCCGCTATATAAATATGAATACGTGTGTAGCCATACGAGCTGAGTTGCTGGCTGCTTGGCCCGTTAGCACACAAATCCGCTGCAAAAGTAATTACTCAAAAAGTTACTTCCCAATGGAGTGCTTTATGGCCAAGATAGCAGCGAAATATCTAAGCGAGCATGCGCCAAAGCGTGTAAATCAGCGCGGGCTTAGATATGCACATTTGTCTCAATATGTATGCATTACACATGTAAATATTACCTAACAGGTAAGCGCCGGTCCTTGCACAGGATAACACAAGTGGAGAACAGGATAACAGCAGCTGAATTAGTCAGTGCAAATGGCGGCTCACTCCAGCCCGCTCAACGAGTGGCGCAATCAAAGAGAAGCATAAATATTTTAAAACTTATCTGCATGCCCCTTCCTACACATACCCAACATATGCACACGTGCCAGCAGTGAGTCCACTTAGCCAGCACCCAGCTACCGAGGCGCGCAAGCAGCCACTCTCTCACACACACTCGCACATACAAATGCATGGACGTGGTTACTTTTCGGTTATCAGTAAGGTTATCGCCTTTTATGTGCTTTTACGGATTTTTATGTTTACACTCGCCACCTTTGAGGCGCTCGGTCAATATCTTTTTAACGACTCTGCACCCACACACACAACACATGCAGGAGCTGGTGCGTTGGAACAATGTCCCTGCGTGTTTATTCGTATTTAAGCGCCGTGGCATGTTTTAGTACTTAGAGATATGAGCTCGCTTCGCTTGGCGAAACGGTTTCACCTTTTCCACACCAATTTGTTTCGCGTTGTTATTGTTTTTTTCGTTTTGTTGCTGTTTTTTTTGTTGTTGTGGTTTTTTGTTGCTTTCGCTTTTTTGTCGTTCTGCGATTTTTGATTATTTTTATGGCCCCTCAGCCGGTCATTTGATAATCTTCGCTCGCCGGCAAATGGCAGAATTATGTTTTTACTCGCTTATGCTTGGCAAAAAATTACCGTTACTGCGTTTTAAATGACATTTTATAATTTTAACACCGCTCAAATTTAAAATTCTTTCCTGAATGACCGTTAAGCGGTGCTTGGCTTGGGTGGGTGCTAACGCGTCAGGATTTAGATAAAAATTTAAATGTGTTGACGTGGGAACAATAAAGGGTCATATACATGATTATACGATTAGAAGTCGCGTTTTTTACGATATTGTTGGTGAACATATTTTTATGTTGGTGACGAGTGAAACAAATGCAATTTGGTTGACATGCAAGCCAAAGAGCTTAGCTTTATTAGGGTTTATAAGGGTTGAGCTTGGTCCTCTAGAAAATAATTCGCTTACAAGTGCTAACCAGTTTATCAGCTCAAATGGAGGTCTATAAGACGAAAATATCTAGCGTATGCATTACGGATTTAGAAGCTATATACTCAGGGACTTCTTATTTATTTTATACCTTGAACATGATATTTAAGTTTATAGCACAGAGTAAAATATAAACATAACGGTTCAGAATGTTGAGCTGTGCCAATTTAACCATATCGGTGTGCCCCTTTATAGTCTCTCAGTTTTAGAGATATCCAATAGATGAATAGTATACATACATCACGTATACCTGCCACACAAGGAGTGATTGATCAATATCTAGTCTCTGTATTGGCAACTTTTTGATGACGATTATTATCTGAGGTAACGGTACAATCTCGGAAGAAATTGTTCAGTTTCGAGTACTAAAGTATATATCTGTCTTACAAATTGATCAAAATCAAGTTAAAGATATTTTTATAACTTTTATATGCTTTAAGAAATTCACTTGTGAAGGTTTTTTTTACGAACTGCTGCGCTTGTACTGCTTGAGCCTGTACTCTAGTCAGCTTATCGTAAGCTCTTTTTGAAATGATCTGCTGCTAGAGATTACTCCACAAAAACATCAAAATATTGTCCGTATACTTCTCAAGTAAACTCAATCTAGAACGTTCATGAGATTACTGGAATCGTTCTTATTTATTCTTAAGTTAAAAGCAACTTTTCAAACTACTCTGGATTACTAAAATTACACCAAAGCAGAACAGATACTCTTTTTTGTTTTCTTCTCTTTATCCTTCTCTCTACAGCTCGTTGAAAACGAGTATCTTCCATCTCGTAGTAGAACAATCACCGCAAACGCTGACCGTGTGTTCAAACATTGAAACTGAATACCTTAAATTATTAAATTTTAGGTTTTACCCAATAAACAGAGCTTACAGGTAGTAGAACACACAAAAGCTCAGGGAAAAATCAGTAATGCTGTTGAAACAGCAGCAATATCTTCTAAAGAGGTTTTGATTTCTGAATATGTTAAAGTGACCCTTCTTTGAGAGGTGTACATTATCTATAAATAATATTTTACAGAGTCGATTCTGTGAGAGAACTATAGTACATACATGTTTATGGTATTCCAGTCGCATGGTATGTTGAGTTCTTAATAGTTGCCATATATTTTTAATTCCAAAGAAAATATTTCGAACCAAAATATGTTCTGTCTTTTAAAAGGTCCATTAATCAGGTTTATTTTGCAATCAAAGAGAGATATCCACCTTCCTTCCCTTCACGTTCAGGAGCCATAATAATACCAGTAAAGTACGAACCACTTAGTTTTATGCAGAAATCGCTTTTAGCAGCGAAAGGCATTAGCATCAACATCAATCACATCTCTTTATACATAAGTAATTAACACATAATTAACAATAATAACAGACGGGATGACATCCAGACACTCATTACAAAGTGAAGGCGCTAATTGGCAGCGCTGTAAGCATAAAATTATTAATATTTATTTTTAATGAAACCCAATTCTTTCGTTTGAACCTCAATGCAGCAAGGCAGCATTTTAATGCTTCCTTTCATTTTTACATAGCATCAACTGTTTGTCAAAATGTTAAAGTGACAGCTGAGAGGATGCTCTCAGAGACAATTAATCTGTTTGTCTGACATAAGCTGGAAACGAACCGAGGCAATAAAAGTGGATAAATGAAAAAAATGCTTAATTCATTAAAAATGTGTAATAAAAGAACAATGTTTAATTAATTTTATTCAATTTTTTTTTGAGAACATATGTAAGTATATTAAAAGTAGAAGTGTTATTTGTAAAACTAGGATTATTTTTCACCACATTTAGGACTAACTTCAGTTTAGTTAAAACTTCAATGAAGACAGTCGGATATCGAGCAACTGCAATTATGCGAAGTCTTACGAAAATTGCACTATTTTTTAACGAAATGGTTGCGATTTTTTTTTTTGTTATTTGGCCCGATAATATAGCATGTAGATGTAGTGTATGTGACACTTTTGACAGTTAGTCACACCTTGTGAATCCCAACAAATGTTAATCAACCCTTTTCTGGCAGCCGGGACAGGCTTCACCTTTTTCGGAGAATGTTTGCTGTGTAAAAAATCGATTGCTTCGATTTCTCATGATTTCTGGAGTATACCAGTGAATCAGTGTTAAGTCACTGTTATCACATATGCGTATCGACAGTTTTTCCTTCTAATATTTCATGCAGGATATAAACTACAAGACTTCTTGAGATATCTACTGTCTCTATCTCGCACACCTTTCAACAGAAGTCCGTCAATATGAGATCGCAAATTTACATATGACCGACATATCCATATTGAAAACCTTTAAAGCAATTTTTGACGATCACCAACGAAGCTGAAGACTCACAATATTTAAGAGCTCTTTAAGTTAACTATAAGATTGCTCTACCAGAAATAATAATCGTATCACCAAGAGCATATTATCGAACCATCAGCTTTGACTAGTAACTCTATCATCTTCTAGCCCGGACCTCTTCATAAGTACTTAACTATATATGGAAAATATACAGCCAAAATCATCACATTTCTGAAGTTTAGCGCCTAATTACCTACATAAGCTTCCAGTTCCCTTTCTTCGACCAGATAAAACTCAAACACAATAAATTGTGGTGATTACAATTATCTTTCACAGTAGCAGGAATGAGTTGAGCGAGATTTTTGGTGAAACCTGTTTTAAAAAAAGTAAATGCTATAATTATATACAACTTCGATATAGTGATTTGCAATACTTCCACATACTTTCGACACTCAAGGCCGGTGGATGATGAAAGAAATTTGCATTCAAATGATATAAGTTGCTTTTTTTCGAACTCAGCATTTATACTTTCTATTCTTAAGTCATGTTCAGAAAAAAATGTGCGCTTATGCTTGAGAGCACGATTTGATCTCAGTTAAGACTTCCTTATAATCAGATTTCCCTGCATTTAAATGCACTTGCGTTTGAATGAACTTAATAATCCTTTACTTCTATTCTCCACACTGCTGTGCCACTTTGTTTCTATTGAAAACTTTCTTTCCAACGCGATGAGATCACGTGCGCCAACACGCGTTGCCGTCGTTGAAGGGTTAGGCATAAACCATATATGTGTACGCGTGTGTGTGTGTGCTTTTATACACTTGCGAATGCATGCTAGCTTTCTTTGTTCGAAATATTACAAATAACTGCGTGAGCAACGCAAGACTTGTTGCATATGGCAACAACTTAAACTTATGAACTTCACCCCATCGTCTTATATTGTGCCACATATACTTGCAACAATGTGGCAATGCACTCCTGCGTGGCTCTTGCTTGCGATATTTGTTGTCATCCATTTGTTTTGTAGAAGTTCGTTATCGCTTGGTTTGCTCGTCGAGTTGTTGACAATAGAAGCAAATTTACGGAAAATTGCAGAGAGTTGCGTGGCATGGCCTTGCAGAGCTGCGAATGTTGGACTTTCTTGCCAAATGCAAGATGTTTGCTTTACATTTCGAATGGAGAGAAAGTTTAAGCTGTTTTTGATTAAAATGCGCTAGAAAGTGAAGTAAGAGTTGTTTTGAGAAGTACTATATAGTGGTTAAGAACTCGTCCCGGAACAATTAACTGCCTTCATTACTAGAAAAAATATTTATGTGTTGGCTGTTAGTGCCACTATCATAATGAAAGTATATAGTAATTTAAGGTATATGACTAAAAAATATTACGTTGCAATCTGCCTTGGGATCTATGTTCACTAAAGTCCTTGTGAAGATTATCTTTATATTTTGCCAATCCTGGTAGAAAATATCGAAAATATTTTATGTTCGGGGAATAAGTATTCGTGTTATTGTTCGCTAAGATATGTAACTCATAAGAAGTTATTCTGTCGACATACACTAATGAATGAAATATGCTTCGAACTAAGCTACAAAAAAGGAATCATATTTGAGACTGTTCAGTAATGGAAACATATTCAGAGACTTGAGGTGGCTCGGTTAAGTTTATAAGCCCAAGACAATTTCACTCAGATCTTTTGAGAAAAAACTTTAGTGAGCAATACTTATACTTAATAATCGTCCTTTAAAGTCTAAATATCGGTGGTGATGTCCTGATCTCATCATGTAATCACGACTTCTTTTAAAAAAAGCTTCACTATAGATTTCAGACAAAACTTTTACAGAGCACTGAAATGTTAAAAATGTAGAGAAAACCCCTCTTACAACAGGTACTATTGCAGCTTTCCTTTCTCTAGTTCAAAACTGCTGGATATTTAGGTCGACTTGATAAGCATCTCGATTAATTTAGTTACTTCGCGAAAATATTTCGGAGGAGGTACTATATAATGATAAAAAATAATTTTTTAAACTTCGGCATAGGTCAAGATTATATTTTTGCATAGAACTTAAAAGAGATTGAGATATTACCATATGTAAATTTAACATATATAAAACCCAAATATGTAAATTGAAAGTATACCCAATGCAGAAATCAAATACAGACCAAATGAAGTTAATCTCCTTAAAGCTTTTCACATAAAAACTCAATAATCATAAAGAAAACGGAAAACAAAAAACATTTTGCTTTAATTGCTTCAAACATTGTCTCATAACCCTGTTATACAAGTTGTTAAGTAAGATTTGCGTCAATCTGACATTTGCTTCACTTCTCCCCTTCAGTTGAAAGAATGTTGCTAGCCTGAAGTAACAACCCAATATATATTTTCGCTTTTGTTTATGGCAACTAAATGCCTTTGCTGGAATGCAATTACCAACCGATTTGTCTACCTGCCGTCTCTTATAGGCTAAACCGACTCTTCTTTGCATAGTTTGAGGCGCATGGGTTGCATAGAGTTTTTATAAGCATATATGCAGATAAAATGCTTTAAGGAAGCACAGTGAAGAAGGAAATCAATCAAATTGAAGTAAAGAATGAGTAATATAAGTACCTTTTAAAATAAAAAATGGGTGAAGAGGCTTAAGAAGATTTTGAATATATTATATTACATTAAATTAATTTGAATAAAATAAAATGGACAAAAATAAAATAAAATTTTTAATTAAAATTAAAATTGTAATTATCACTAAATTTCAAATATATTTCAAAGTTAAATATTAAATAAAAGTTAAATTTAAAATTATATTAAACGATATAATTAAAATTAAAATTAATGTTAAAATTATATTAAAATTGAATTTAAAATTAAGACTAAAACTAAAATTAAATTAAAATTAGTCTTAAAATTAAAACTAAAATTAAAAATAAAATGAAAACTAACATTAAATTAAAAGTAATATTAAAATTAAAATTAATATTAAAATTAAATTAAAATTAAAAATAAAGCTAAGGTTTAAATTAAATTAAAATTAATGCTAAAACTAAAATTAAAATCAAATCAAAATTAAAAGTAAATCAAATTAAAATTGATGTTAAAATTAAAATTAAATTAAATTTAAAATTAAAATTAAAACTGAATTAAAGTTAAAATTAAAATTAAAACTAAAATTAAAATTTAAATGAAAACTAAAATCAAATCAAATTTAAAAGTAAACTTAAAATTCAAATTAAAATTAATGTTAAAATTAAAATTAAAATTAAAACTAAAATTAAATTAGAATTAAAAGTAAATTTAAAATTAAAATTAATGTTAAAATTAAAATTTAAAAAAAATAAAATAAAAAGTAAAATTAAAATTAAAACTGGAATTAAAGTTAAAATTAGGACTAAAACTAAAATTAAAGATAAAATTAGAAATAAAATTAAAACTAAAATTGAAACTAAAATCGTAATTATTATAACCATTACAATAATTATTCAAATTTTAATTTAAGGGGTCAGTAAGGTAATCTGGCCTGTTTATTGACATTTTTTTTCATAGAAATTTTTATTCCACAATAGAGCTTTCTTCACATAACAGAAAATTCAAAACCAAAATTTTGAAAAAAGATTACCCTACTGACCCCTTAAGTAAAACTCAAAAAAAAAAAAAAATCAAACTCAAATCCAGTTAATATTGTTTAATACCTTTCGGCAAGTCTAATTACTCCGAAGAAACATATGATATTATAATACTAAACTTGGCCACTGTATACTTCCAATTTAGGCATACCCTAAGGCAAGGCAAAAAAGTATGTGTGATTATGTGTTTTTGTACATCCGCCAATGCACTCGAACGCTTGCCTGTATTGCATCTTACATATTTCTACACAGAAAACAGAAAACACTTTATGAGATCCCATAAACATCCGTTTTTCCCCAATTACTGCTTTACGTGCCAACACAGAAGGCACGTATGTATTGAGTAAACACGCACACACACACATACATATTTGCATATTTTTTTATTATGCTGTAATGGATAATCTCTTTTATAATGTAAGCTCTGCGGCTGGTTGACTGCCTGGACGTATGTGGATATATATTGGTTTGTGTGAATATATGTATTGGTTTGTCTGAGTAAGGGATACCGTTATGAATTGCTGATGGCGCTGCTATTTTTGTGTGCAAAAATTTTCTATAGCACTTGTTTGCTTGCTTACATGCATACTTGCTGGCTGGCTTGTTTATCAACAGCAGCTCACAACCACAACAGTAACAATAAATACATAAAAGGATATACATATTCATATGTTGGTACCTCTGTGTGTTTTTGAGAGCGAGCAGTGGAAGTTGCAAGCAAGTGCTCATCATTATTATCAATCGAGTTGAAAAGAGACTCAAATACACACAAATATATGCTATGTACATACACATAACATGTGTATATATATGCATACATTTAGTACTCCATTACATACATATATATGTAACGATACATATGTATATGTCTATACAACATCTGCAGCTCATCTACCCCGTTTTTGATCTGGCACTTAAGCACTGTTGGCAACATGTCTACTATTGCTTGCTGCTCCAAGTTGACTATGCTCTCATAAGCATCATATTCTGTACGAATAGAATGGATTTTGTATGCTATATACTTTAAGCACTGCATGCAGCTGCAGCTTACCGCACACACACACACACACACACGAGCATTCATTTATATGTGAAGAGCTGATTTTCTATGCGCTTTCAATACTATCAACAGATCTTGTATAACCGAGCACCAGCTATTACTTGAAAAAAATCGCACACATATACACATACAAGCACGTTGTTGCAGCAAACAGCTCTCCGATTTAGACTGCCTTCCTTGCAACATAGCGCAGCTAACGATTTCTTTACTTCCGTGGCATAGGCTTGACTTGCTTGCATATTCCACTTCATATTTATATGCCGACCCACCCCTGCTCCCCTGATCTGGTGCAACTTCGGCAAATATGCAGCAGAAATCTGATTTGCTCTGCCGTTGCGCCCGGATACATTATTATTATGAATTGTAATTGATATGGAAATTCTTTTATGCATATTTTGCCTGGGGAAAATGCATAGAAAATTGCGCCAGCTTACAGTATTTAGTGCAAACACAACGCTTACACTGCACTCGGCTGCCGGTGCGCTAGCCGTACTACTGTGTGTCTAGGCGCCTGCAAGTATGCTTGCCTACACAGCACTTGCCGGTATTTAGACATGTATGTGAGTTTATAGGTATATATATGTGTATGTTTGTGTGTGTGTGCCACCTCAGGTCGCATGTAAATCTGTGTACGCAAACACTTTGGCAGAAAAAATGTCTTGCTGCATATTTTCTTTGGCTGCGTACGTGCCTCTCGACACAGCTATGCAACAGCAGCAGCAGCACTGTTGTTATTATTGCTATTATATTGAAGTGCTATGCATGTAAATACGCATGTATGTGTGTATCAAGTCGCACATTGCTTTTGTTTGCATTTTTGCATAGAAGTGCTTTTAATTTTTTTTACATTTTTTTCTCACATTTTTTTACTTTTTGCGTTTGCTCCGCATGCCTGTGCCGCATGTGGATGCAACGTGCACTGTCGTGCAAAATATTTGCGCATCCTTTATGCTCTTCTATGCAATATTATATTTCTGCCGAAATTTCTTTCACATTCCACAAATATAATTGAAATGGGGGCGAGTTGCGCCGGTGCGCCTGCGACTAGGCAATGCTTGCAGTTTGTAGCCGCATGTTGCAACTCTTATGGACATTTGGGTAATAAATTATAATGGTAGCATGAATGGTGCTTTAGTTAGTCTCAAAATATTCCCCAACAAATACTAACAAGTGGCTTAAGCAAATATTAACAAGTAAGTATTGTATTATAAAGTATTTGCACATGCACACACACACATATATTTGCTTACTGTACAAGGGTCTCTGTGCTATTTACTCAAAAAAGCATCCCATATAACGAAATTTTAATATTTTTCGAAGTAACGGCATGCATTCGTTGCAGTGCCACTTGAATTACCTGCAGCTCTAAGTGCTTGCAACAAAAATATCCAGCACATGAAGCCCAAATTGTGTATTGAAAATGTGTGGCAAGAGTATTTTGGGCAATTACTTACTTAAGGGATTTGGCTTTCCGTGCAATTACGGTGCTTTATTAAGTGTCCCTCCTTTTGAAAAACAAATCTTGATGTTTTATATGTGGCAACTGTACCTTTGCTAGTTGAAAGCACATAAATCTGTTAATTAAGCGTATCAAGCCAGCATACGAAATTCTGTTATATTTAAAAGATAATGATATTTATATAGAAAAAGAGGGAAATAGTCGGAATGAGTTGAACGTGGAGACTCATAAATCAAGCATTAACAAAATTGAGATTTATTTTTGAATAAGTCATTTGCGGGAATTAAAAAAAAAAAACCATACTCGAATATATTGAACCGCATAGAAGAAGGAAAAAGGGTGACTTTAAGCTAAATATTGATAAATATTGCTATATTTTACATACACACAATTAAAACCAAAAAAATGAATCGAGTTCATTCATTTTGAATCGAACAAAAGAAGTCGCTTGTCTGCCGAGACTTTGCTTTTGAAAATATTTTGGCTCTGAGATGCAAATATGCTTAAATCTATGTCTGTGAAATTTTTAATTAGTAAGTTCTCGTTTCTATCCAATATCATGGATTTTCGAAGCTTTGCTTCCACATATTGCGTTTACTTCCACAGAATAGTAGAAAAGGGGTGAGGCGAACAGGAATAGTGTTTACTCGGATGTGTTCAAACCAGATAATCGAGTGGCATGTGGTGTTCTTCAGCAAAATTAGAAACCAGAATAGTCTTTCATCTACCAAACTACACCAGTGTCATGCATTGGAAGACCACAGCAGTTAAAAAAATCCTTTTTCTTTCAGCAAAGAGTGTGCTCACAACACAAAATATGCTCATTTATACAGATAGCTAAGCGGCTTTGGAATTACTAAAGACTTTGGGGGTTTCAACAAAGAGAGTCAAATAGTGATTTGAACTATTAACATATCTAACACCCTATGTCATAATAAATTTTCCAATAGGTTCCCGCACATAATGATTTTGCTAATAACTGTGAAGCGGATATACTTGACAAAGCAGGTACCAAACTGCAATTGTAATCGACGAAAAATGTAATGTATATGTCTCTGACTATTTGTAGATATTTAAGCGACAAACATGTTTTAGATATAGCTACGTCTCTGTCGAGTCAACCCTGACTAGCTGAACAAGCAGGCAAACGTGTCATTAATGGAACATGGAACTCATATTCTGACTACTTATATTAAAATTTAAAATAAATATTATAAGAACTCGATTAGGTGTGTCAACCGGTAACTGTTTTATTTACATACATGCCAGTAGACTGGCTATACCATATAATGACTATTGTAGAAGCTGTTTAGAAGAGGAAACTATAGAGCAACCTCTATGCAATTTTAAGGCTCTATATAGGAAAAAATCGAAGCTATCAGCCGAGGCTTTCCTGATGTTGTTTTGGAGGTTACACAGTACAAATTTTATGAGCTTTATAAGCAGCACAAGGTGGTTCAGATAAAACATAATGCAATGAGGGGACTTAAGTCCCAATGGTATCATAATGGACCTCCATAAGCTTTAGGCAGGTCGTCAAATCTGCTTTACTAACTTACATAGTTTCTATGTTGTCAGATGCGGCAAAAAACTACTGAGAAGATTGAATCACATTTTAAAGAAAATTAGGAAAAACAAAAATTGTCTAATATTTTTGAGATAAATAAAAGAGGATTCTGAGAGAAAATTGAAACATTTTTGAAAGTGAACAAAGTAAAAAAGAGTGAAATGACAACAATTTCTATTCACCAAATTTTGGTCAGATTTTTTTCATTTTCAAAATTCAGATTTTAATCTCTCTATAAACTTAAACTTTAGGTAGCTTTCAATTTATCGAATAATGTTATATTTAATCCTTTAAGCTTTTGATGAAAAGTTAGATAAAAAATTATGATTTTATGTCATCGAAAGCTGTTTTAGCGAAGAAAAGAAAATCTGAAATACAAGGTGCGTTCCAAAGTAAGCAGGACTTTCTGAATCCTGCGCCCCCTGGCGCCACCATCTATATGTCGACTGGTGCGTTAAAATCTGCTATCATTATCGATTCTCCAGTGACATTTTCGTGACATTTCAAAGATTGGAAGTGAAGTTATTGCGTTTTAAGTGTCAGTATGTTTGTGTTATCGATGCGAAAATGAGCTTCGAACAAAGAGCCAATTCTTCCTTTTCGAAATGCATTTGCCCAAAGGAAAGCTTTATGCAGACGTAGAGGCCATTCAAAAAGCTTGCACCGGCATACTGACGGCCATACCGGCCAACGAGCTAAAACACTCGTTCGACATGCTTTTGGACCGTGCAAAAAGCTGTATTGAAGCAGAAGCAGACTCTTTTGAATAAAATAAATTGATTTTGCCGAAAAGACCATTTGTTCAGTTTTTGTTTTTTAAGTCCTGTATACTTTGGAATGCACCTTGTAGATTACACATCGTTCATTACTCCGTGTGAACACTTTAATATTTTTTGGGAATATCATATTTAATTTGACATCACTGATGCCTGTTAAGAACTGAGCTGTCTTCGATATAATCCAGTTTTGCTTTAATTGACAGCTAGGGCAATATTTTTTCTTTGATATTCTAATACTCTTCTTTGGCGACTTACTTACTTAATGCTTGCTAGAAGCGTAAAAGACGCTTATATAAATTCATAAACGAAACGTCATAAAGTGAAGAGCAGAAATATGGAAATAAAAATATATTGTTAATATATACACGTACTACTTTAGAAGTATAAATATGGTTTCGATATCTGCAATCAAACGCTGATTTTCGCACTAACAAATCACTTGCTGTTAAGTTGAACTTAGAGAAAAACTATTTTCTGCAGCATTCCAACCCCCACCACCATTGCGACGCCGTTGGCTACCGAAAAACTTATTAAATATTAATTCTCCATAAATCTTCATGCATCTGTGCACGCATATCCATAAATCACATTTAATAAAAACGATATAGAAAATGTCATTGCGGTGTGGACAAAAAAAAACAAAAACAAAAAGGAAAGAAAAGCAGAACCAGAAAAAAGTTCGCCGAAAGGAGGTTACCAGTGGCGCAGGTTTCGCTGAAGCTGAACGAAATATTGACGTCGGAATGCGGGCGAATATACGAACAGTCAAAAACTGAACGCAGCAAATAAAATGCCAACGAAACAGTGAAATGTACAATCGGAATGCTTTGCATTTTCATTGGAATGGAACGACAAAAATGGCGACGAAAGAATGTTATGCATAAAAAATCGCACGAAATTTGCAGGCGAAAAAAAGAAAAGAGCGCAAAAGAGTGCAAAACAGCAAAAGCAATCAACGACGAATGTGACATGGGCAAATGCGTTGCATTTGTTGTTAACAACAAACGAAGAGGAACCTTCAAATGTTTGTTGGAATGCATTTCGTATATGCTTTATGAATTGATTGAACTTCAAATGTAGCAAATGGACGCTTTAAAAGCGCTTGATTTAATGTCAGAAGTGCGAATGGCGGAGAGCAAATACTTTAGCGCCTATTTGTAGGCTACATAATTTATGTAATTCAAATAAATTTGTTAAAGGATGAACGGCAGCTGAGGTGAAAGAAAATTAAAAAAAAAAATACAAAAAAATATTTATGAAAACTTAAGTTGATCTTTAAACTGCGAAAAGCAAAATATTTTTTTTATAAATTGGAATTAAGGGTGAATCAAAAGAACGATTTTTTCTGTTTCTCTGCTCAAACGATGCTCAAATATACTTATAAAGTAGATATAAATTGTATTTTGAACTCAAATGAGGTCGTTGACTCTAACTATTCGTAATGACGGAGCACCCTAACGTGACTACTAAGTAAAAAAGAAAGCAAAAACATGTTCAAGTGTTCACAAATGCTTACCAGAAAGAATCAGTCGTATTGAAATAAATATCTGTAGAACAAAAAAAATACCCTCAAAACATAAAACAAAGGAAAAAGCGACAAAAACAGAAAGTTGGAATAAGAAAAAAAATATAAAAAATAAATAAATAGTATGCTGCGCTCAGTTTTCAGGAAAGCTTTAACGCAGCAGCGGGCTTTACCGCACACATGAGCACGCACTCAATCACACTTTACATCCTCAGCACCCTTTACACACACTACACCCCGTACTCCCTTCGCACTGCAAACAATTGAAAAAGGTTGGCAGTTCGGTTATATTATATTAGCCACCTATAGATATCAATAAATAAAATTATATGCATACACATGTATACGCAGCTTTACTGCCAACAATCAATTCAGCGTGGCATATCGTAAGGCGCTCACGCTTGGTAAGCGACAGAGTAAAGGAAAAATGCGCTAAAGAGTGAGAAGCAGAAAGCTGCTTAAGATGTGAGTGAGGAAAAAGGGGAATAAAAACGTATAGCAACAAAAACAACAATAATAAAGCTAAACGACGACAAGCAACCGCAGCCAATACAAACAGGGTTTCACTTAACGAAACAATAGCACCAGCAGCTGCAGCGCATTCATTGCGGCTTTGGCTGTCGATATACAATATATGTATATATAGATATACACATATGTTTTTCACATATACTCGTATAACGCGACATATCAGTAGCCTACTTTTCAATATAATAACAAGCTTTGTTGTTGTGACGCTCTTGCCGCCGTCGCCAGGATATTTCTTGCGGCGCGTTGCCACAATGGGAAATGACAAAGTGTGATAAATGCGGCTGATCGCATAAGCAGATAGTTGACAGAGCGCGACGAGGCACCTCACATGGTAGCGAAGACGATTTTTAATGAACGTTGCTGTGGAAAAGGAAAGCGGACGTGGAGATGAGCGAAAACTGGAAGACTTATGCTGGGTTAAACTTTTTCCAATATTCTCATGTAGTAGAAATCATATAATTTACTAGAGCTTTCAAATTGTTACCTTTTTAAGGCTTTAAGCACAACGATATTCACAAAAACATGGAAGATTTAAAATACAGGCAAAGTGCTGATACAAATATATTAAGGTATATAACTTTTTCTACTTCACATATATTTTCAGAAAATAAACAAATTTAAGTTATTCAAAGCTCCATAAAGTTTGTTTTGGGACAAAAAACCTTCAAAGATTTGGTTTGGTTTCTGAACAGCGATGTAATCTGCGGAAAAGGTAACTGAAAAAGAATTGTAGAAATGTAATAATACAATAAAAAGGTTAGATCCTTCATGAGAACGCCCCTTAATTTGCGTTGACAATGATTCTTAGTCAGTTTTTTCTGTTTTCTTTTGTCTTTCAAAATTACATATTTTATTACAATTACATACTGATTACTCAAGATGTAGTCTATCGGACAGTTCAGTTCTTCTTCAGTACACATTTCATTTTACTGTTAACTTTGATTTTTGACCTGCATGGACGTGTTTTTGTTTGACTTTGACTCAATTTTTTTTTACCGATATTCAGCAGACCAATCGTCTTTCTCTGGATCTTAGGCATAAATCCAAGACTTATCGCCAGTAATAATATGTTCTGTGACATGCTGTTTGTCGGAAACCATTGTTTCATAGACGTTGACGCGTGGCTGTTTTTCCAAATATTTTGTGTTTTTGGAGTCAATCGTGCTTTCAATTTTCTTAAGCTCAAATGATCTTTCAAAATGGTTTTCACAGGCCCACCCGATATTTCAACGATGCCAGTAAAACCTCTGACTGGATTCCCTAGCACCATGGACGTGGACGTGATGCCTCGTCAACGCTTTGAATAATTTGAGCCATTTCTACGCGACAAGCAATTATCACCGAATACCTTTTGCAACATTCTGAACGTTTCGATTTGATTCCGCAAACAAAATTTATGGAACTTCTTTGTTGAATAATTTCACTCATGATAAAAATCGCCGAATGCACTTTATGTACTTCGGAAAGTCAAGCGTGTTCGAAACGCTAATGATTATTTTGATGTGACATTTGACACAGATATCACGGACAGTCATAGCAACCTAGAAAAAAACGTTTCGACGAATAGGTTTTCGCGCGAAATTTAAATTAAAAAATCTCACTACTTTTTGCTCACAGAGCTGTACTCGCATTAATTTACAACTTTCGTCGTGTGTTTAGGTTTTGAATACATTCCCTCAATTTCGAAACGTTTTAAAATTTGTTTAAGTGTGACTGAGCTTTTAGGCTTTTAATTGAATTTCAACCTCAGGTAAAATTGCCTCATAAATATGGATACTTGAATATACTGAAGTTATTCCCTTGCTGACGTTTTGTTTTTCGCTGTTAAGCGATTGCTTATTTATTCACTCATCTACCCAAACTTTTTCATTTCCATTAGCGGAATGATAATTTTTTTGTTTGTTATAAATATGTATTCTGTGCACAATTCAATGACAATTCTTGCAAAGCCACAACAATAATGGGGAGCTACCAGCAGCTGTCAAGCAGCTGTCATTGTTATGTCAACATAAGCGCAGAGTATTAACTAATCCAATTCAAAGTTAGCGGATCAGCCCTGTTTGGTGGTGGGAGCGGTAGGCGTGAGCGCCGAGTGAAGAAGCCTTACGACAATGAATCAATTCTGACATTTCAATGACAGTCAGCTCTCTAGGCAGCAGACGGCCAAAGCGCTCATTAATTTCGTTGACAACGTCAATGCGCCGAGTCGAGGACGAGTGAGTGACAAGTTCGCTCCGCAATTGCGTGAATTAAGTGCCTCAGCGCTACGTCCAATTGTCGCACACACACACACTCACACACACATATTTAGATATATACTTGTGGAGGATAAGAGAGCAAAAAGTAGACGGCGGCGCATTAATAAAGCTATAACGGAAATAAATAAATGAAAGCATGAAAATTACGGGGAAAATGTCTGCGGTTGATGACAGAAGCAACAAGCCAACAAAATCCACAAAATTGGCTGGCTAAGGAAATTAGCTGCGTAAATAAGGCGTGCAGGTAAAGAGAGAGCCATTAATGACTTGCCGGCGGCGACGGCTAAATAACTGACAGTTGACAAATTGTTTAAACAAATAAACGCCGCATTTTGTGTGTCAACAACAAGAGAGCAATAAATGAAATAAATTACTTAGAATTGCAGCAGTTCGATGAAGAACGAAAGAAAGAAAGAGTACAGGAGAGAACAGATGAAACTAAAGGTGAACACTGAACGCGCAAATGAAAAATAATTATCCATATTTATTAACTTTTGCTGCGCATTAAACCACATTTTGTTAAACAATATGCCGCACACAATGAATATCTATACATAATTTTAGGCGCATACGAAAGTTCCTCACGCAATTGTAAGCATGCATACGGAGAGTGCAACATTACACGCCCTGCTGGCACGTGATTGCGTATCTAGTGTGCTGTTCGGTTCATGCGTGCGTATCCGTTTCCGTTTGTTTAGTGGCCGCCTACATGTGTACTCCCGCGTCGTGTTAAAGAGCAATATAAAGGCAGCGCTACAAGTGTACCGTCATATGTATAATCGAAACACAATCAATTATGTTTGTTTATGCCTATATAAATATGTATTTCAGTTCGATTGAAATGCCCGAAATCTTGCTGCAGGCCGCACTTGCGTCGAATACGCGTAAATGCGCCTGCTGGTATACTTTTATAAAGTTGTTTTGCATTTTAAATGAAATTGTTATGCAACTCGCGTTAGGTTCAAAGCACCTTCGGCACATACTTCATGCAATATCAGTTCAAGGAAGCCAGCTCGGTAGCATACTAGTAGCTGTCCTTCAAATGAAGGATCTTGATGATTCTCAAAAGGTAGCTATTTGTTGTACTCTTAAAAATTAAAGAGCTTACACCAGCTCTTTTCTGTAAACGAAAGATTTTTTAAGGTTAAGGATGCATTCAAAAGCTGATTCTGATGTAGTTATCCGCTTTAAGTTTAAGCTATAGAAAGCTTTTGCCTTCTATATTATATTACAGCAGCTTTTGCCTGCCATTTAAATAAAGAAGAATTTGCTTTATTTTGGTGAATTAGTATAAAAAATGAGAAAAAACATTTAATTTGACTATACCGAAGCTATAATACCCTTCACAGGTGCATTTATTATAACAAAAAAGGTTATAAAAATACATTTATTGTGATTTTAAACGGTCAGTTTGTTTGGCAGCTATATGATATAATGGTCTGATCTGACAAATTTCTTCGGTGATTATGGCGCTGCTCTGGGCAATAACTTGTGCTGAGTTTCGTAAAGTTATCTCCTCAAATAAAAAAGTTTCCCCCACAAGAACTTGATTTTGATCGTTTAGTTTATATGGCGGATATATGCTATAGTGATCCGTTCTCAAAAATTTTTAGGAATATTGTAGCGATGCCTCGGATAATAATCCATGCCAAATTCTGTGAAGATACCTTAACATTTATACGACTGCAACGACATCTATTGGCAAAATACGAGAAGACTTTTCGACTACCCAATAAATGCAGAGACTGGTTTTTGAGCGAACAATTTGTATGGCAGATATAAGCTATTGTCATTCATTACCAGCAGTTCTGACAAATGAGCACCTTCTTACGAAGCAAACGACGTGTACCAAATTTTAGACCGACATCTTAAGAACAGAGAGACCAGTTCGATCATACATATACAGACAGATGTGCAGTCGATGGACACGATTATATCGACGAAGATATAAGATATACTCCTCTGAAAATATATATACTCTATATATGGTCTCCAACATTTCCTACTGTATTTTAAAGACTTCATAGCATGTTCAGGATATAACAAAGTCGGGGATAATGATCTTACAAAATAATATATATATATTACTGTCGTCACCTGAAATTCAAAACAACGTATCATCAAAAAACTCGAAATTTAGTTTTTTTTTATTCACATCATTATACAATATTATCTATGTACATATACTTGTAAAATATCGTAAAATTTCAAGTTTCCGCTCTCAGATATAGATTTTTTAACCAAAACCCAAAATTTGTCACAATATGAATGGTTTCTATTCTATCGTTTTTCCTTCGTCTCTAAACTTATGAAAAGTGATTTTGCGTTATTTTGCATTTCAAGTGACTGTATGTAAATGACCAATAAACCGTTGTAAAATATATAGTTAGTAAACAATTTAGTTAATGAACATTTATCCTTATACTGACTACTTCAAACGATGGACTTAGTAAATAAAGTCATTATTGTTATCCATAAAATACCAGAGAAACGTCGAAATTGTAAGGTCAAAGAGTCCGCAATCACTATAGCTGGGTTAGTGCTAATATTTTGGCCAAAAAGATATTATCTACAATACAAATATTCAAGATTTCTAAGCGACACTTGCAATTTATTACTTCTTTGGAAAAACTTTAAGAAGCGAAAACTTGCACCGATTTTTATGCAGACCAGACTTTGTTTTACTTTCTTCAAGTTTATCTTCCCTCCCTTCTTTCTTCCCTCTTCACCATATATGATTTACTAAACTTTTGATTATTTCGCTTTGCTTTCAGATTAATTTATTTCGTCCAGCAAAAAGCAAAAATTACAAACCGAAAATCCATGTAAGTTTGAAAAACTTTGAATTTTTAGTAGCGAAAATATAAAATAATTGAAAAATCACTTTCCCTAACTAAACATGGATTATTGAATTTCAGTCAAAGCTCAAATTCTGGTCACCCGCATACACCTACGCAAGTACAAGTAAATTATAGTAAAATGTATTTAACTGCAAGCAATAAAAAGTTACTTTTGCTTTCAATTGCTTCAATTACCTAACCTAACTTCCCAGCAAACGAACAGGCAACTTAACCTTTATTCCGCAAACTTTGTTGTATTGGCAGGGGTAGCGGAAGAAATAACAGTAAAAGTGTCCCAATATTCAATTAAAACTTCTTTTTGGTAATTCTGCTTACTACGTGTTTGGTTGTTTTCTTTTATTATTATTATTTCTTTTTTGGCACTGCCGTTTTAGAAATATACACATATACTTACATATAAATAAATATATTAATGTTATTGGTTTTCAATGAAGCTATATAATTGGGTATATTAGGCCTCCTCCTCTACCTACATATAATAAAATAAAATGGGACGTAATACTGTATATACACTCTTATAAAAATTATATATACCATTGTTCCAATGGTTCTTTGTTATCTATGGATTACAATCAGAATCAATTTTAATGTGATTTTTGAAAACACCGAAAATTTAATTAGTATTTATGCATTTTTGTAGTGAAATCCCGAGTGAAGCAAATATAATTGCCGCATTGTCACTAATAATAATAATGGAGAGTTGTTACCTTTGACCTCTGTGGTTAATTAAATTCATTATTCATCAAAGCATTTGAGTGAGCAATACGTTGATTCCAGATTTTTGAGTTAGTGCGAGTATCATACTACATTATTATGAATGTAAATTATATCAGTGGATGACGCTGTAGTCAAAACGTTTGAAAATTAATGCATGCTAAATGCTTGACATTTTAACTAAAGCCAGCAGCTTGCTAATGGAAGGACTTTTTACTTGATTTCTGAATAGCTATTTCTTGTCTTGGTCATCTAGAGTAAAGCTTTCGACTTTAATCTTGATTATCGCACTTGTTTATAGGTCTTTATTGATAAAATCGTAATATTATCTTATATCTTAATAAAAACGTCTATGTCGTTTTCTTCGCTAATCACACCTTTGAGGACCTCTTTCGTTAGAAATAATTGTAATATTAAAGTAATTTTGTGGCATACTCTATGTTGCTAGTGTTCCAAGACATAAGTTGTTCTTCAAGGATCCGTTGCTTCAAACAATCCTTGAAGGAGCTAAATGGTCTAGGACAACTTAATTGATTAGTGTTTCCCCAGCTGCCCCCAACTGGTTTAGATTAGATTATATGTACCGAGTTACTTTAGTTTTACAAACAAAACCCTTGATTCAAATATACTTTTGAAGAGCGGTCATGGCAGTGTTAAAAATATTCAAAAGCAAGCCAAAAAGCTCCATAAGTGGGTTCCAAGTATTGTCTCCGAACCGCATGATAAAGTGAAAATCGAGATTTCATTATCCGTCATTTACATATTTTTCAAATACCGTATTTGTGTAAAGTTTTATTCCGCTATCATCATTGGTTCCTAATGTTTATACTCGTATTATACAGAGAAGGCATCAGACGGAATTCAAAATAGCGTTATATTGGAAGAAGGCGTGGTTGTGCACCGATTTCATCCATATTTCGAACATGTCATCAGAGTGTCAAGAAAATATTGTATACCGAATTTCATTGAAATCGGTGGAGTAGTTCCTGAGTTATGGTTTTGGTCTATAAGTGGGCGACGCCATGCCCATTTTCAATTTAAAAAAAAGCCTGGGTGCAGCTTCCTACTGCCATTTCTTCCGTAAAACTTAGTGTTTCTGACGTTTTTTGTTAGTCCGTTAACGCACTTTTAGTGATTTTCAACATAACCTTTGTATGGGAGGTGGGCGTGGTTATTTTCCGATTTCTTCCATTTTTGAACTGTATATGGAAATGCCTGAAGGAAATGATTCTATAGAGTTTGGTTGATACAGCTATAGTAGCTTTCGAGATATGTACAAAAAACTTAGTAGGGGGTGGGGCCACGCCCACTTTTCCAAAACAACTACGTACAAATATGCCCCTCCCTAATGCGATCCTTCTTGCCAAATTTCACTTTAATATCTTTATTTATGGCTTAGTTATGACACTTTATACGTTTTCGGTTTTCGTCATTTTGTGGGCGTGGCAGTGGGCTGATTTTGCCCATCTTCGAACTTGGCTCTTATGGTGCCAAGAAATACGTGTACCAAGTTTCATCATGATATCTCAATTTTTACTCAAGTTACAGCTTGCACGGACGGACGGACGGACAGACAGACATCCGGATTTCAACTCTACTCGTCACCCTGATCACTTTGGTATATATAACCCTATATCTGACTCTTTTAGTTTTAGGAGTTACAAACAACCGTTATGTAAACAAAACTATAATACTCTCCTTAGCAACTTTGTTGCGAGAGTATAAAAAGGAGGGCATAACAGATAGTCGTGTAAACCTCAATTTATTTCTATCTCTAGATCGATTTCAGCTATAATAGATGTGTGATTTTGATCAATTTTGTACACAGTGCCATTTGTTGACTAATATTATTAGCCAATTTTTTTAAATTTTACCACAGTCGTCGTATTGTATACATAAATAAAGCAAAATTCAGCTGTAAAACGAGCGTAATTATAAAGAGAACTTTTCAAGGACTACCTGCATGCATACATATTGTGCAATAAAATTTTGATTGAAAGCTCATACGAGCACACGCTCACTTCAGCGCCTTGCAGAGAGCTACAAAACTACCCACCCATGCCTATAATGACTTCTTATCGTATGCAATAGTGTATGGTACAAGTATGCGACCCGATTATCTGGCAGCCGCAAACCGCGTTCGTGCCAAACTTACATTGGCAGCTAATCGATTTCACCGTAACTCATTAAATTTAATTGAAACTCTCTAAACACGTAAAATTCGCGCCATAAGTATGAAATTTTAATTTCGCAATTATATATGTATATGCATGTGTGTGTGTATCTGTGCTGCGAAATATATGGGGGCAAATACGCATATATACTTCGAAGATTGACAGTGTGCCACATACACATGTGCATTGCTATTATATGTGAGTATAGAAATATAAAACTGAAGGTTTGAGGTTATGTTTGGGTATGTCTGTATATCCTTCTTACATACATGCCTTGACAAGCCAAGAAGGCAGCAATATTTAGCAACTGGTGCCGCCTGCTTAACTGCTGATTACGACAGTATATTATATACAATAAAGCGCCGTTACAAGCAGCAGCATGCGCTAACAAGGGCGTGGCATGACACATGTATATATGAATTTCATATATAAGCATGTTTGCGCTTAGTTATAAGAGTGCTCATTTGAGCTGCCTCTACGTATGCGTACTTATAAAACACCTATACTCGCATACCAACGTTACAAGAAGCCACCAGTCGCTGACTAAAGCTCGGCAAAGCGACAGAAATTAATTTCCATGCGCGCCGCGTTCACTTGAAACTAAAGTTATGTCTTAAATAAATACAAACATAGGCAAACATGCACACGCTAATTTCTTGCACACACAATCATGTGTATATACAGTTTAATATATATAATATGTAACTACACATATGTGGCCGTGGCACACACGTCTTTGCCGTTGCTTACAAATTGCGCGCCGTAAATGTTACCCTTTCGCGCTGCGTGCAGATTCTTCGGCGAGATTTCGCAACGGCATTGAGCTTTGAAAAAGCGCCAAAAACGCGCGCTTTTGTCAGCAGTAACACCTTATACAACGCGCCTTTCTGCGCGTGTGTGTACGCGCGCAAACACCGGGCAATTTGGTGCCTCAACTAATTATAGTAATTACCGTTCTACTCAAATTAAATATAAGTACAATAAATAGCGCAGCGTGCAAATGAAAGGCGCGTACACTCAGCCAAACATACACAAGCGCGCCCGCACTCACACGCACACCTATATAACAACGCGCGCTTACCAATACACCTGCACGGCGCAGCGCCTCGTTTGCACTTTCACTTTAGCTGTTGGCGCTTTCACTCTCACTAACCATTTCACCGCGCACGTCGAATTTAGTGTTTAACGGAGTTCTTGTATATGTATGTACGCGTTTGTGTGTTCGTTTGGCCATGTTGTAATCCGCAGCTGTGCTACAATTTTAATGAGAACAGAGACAAATTCAAGCACTTTAAATGGTAATGCAAACAATTGAGCAAAAGAGCGCGCGCACACACTCACACATACCGGCGCACTCACTCAACCAACTACAAATAAGTTGACATGCCGCGCTAGTGACACACATACTTAGCAAAGCGCTCATACATATGCGCGTGTGTGTGTGCGCGCGTGTATCCCCCACAAAACGCTCGTTTTTCGACTGCTGTTTGCAAACGAATGCAAAATGCGCACACTTTGTGTAAATGAATACACTAATACAGGCAACTAATGGCATGCGACATCGTGCGCGCCTAACGGTATTCCACTAATACGCGTCTAATACTGGCTAATACTTTTTAATTTGGCTGCGTATAGTAGTGCGGTGTGTGTTGTTGTTGTTTTTTGCTTGTTTGTTGTTGGTTACTATGTTGGCGTTTGTAATAGTAGCCTACTTTTAGGCTGTTGTTGCTTATTTTTCTCCAATTTCACGCGCAGCAGCACCGTTACAATGCTGCTGTGCCAAATATTTCCTAACACAACCTGTTTTTGTTGTTGTTGTGTTATTTATCTACTCTCCTTTCACTATACCTGCGTGTTTCTGCGCGCTCAAAGTTGGCATTAATTTCGCTTTGGAATCGTGCTTGGATGCGGTGATTTCTGTGCGACTATTTTAATTTTGTTGGTAGGTAGTACAACTACCTAATTAGTGTTTCAGTTTTCAAGGTGAAATGAGGTGAGGCTTCAAATATTTAGATACTACTATTGAGGCGACTCTGTAATGGCAGGACAACTACTTTGAATTTATTGGCTAATGTTTAAAGGGGAAAGAGCTAAGAAAATGATGCAGAAGCTGAAAAAGAACAAAAAAAAGTTTCACACAATCTATTAAGATGCAGCGAGTTGTTTCTGAAGTTCTTCCAGATAACATCAGAAATCATTGGATTGAAAGCTGACAGAAAATTGGGGTGAACTCCCTTTGGGAACCTGTCCAGCTTTCTGCATATACGCAATCTAGTCCCTCAATTTTTCAGATATCATTCTGAAATTTTGCACAGGTTGTTTTCACCTTCAGAAGCTGCTCATCTGTCGGCAACCTCGACATCGGAACAATATAGAGTATAGCTGCAATACAAACCGAACGATCAAAGTGAAGTTCTTGTCGGAAACCTTTTTTATTTTGCTTGATATTTTCTTGAAATTTGGCAGAGATTACACTAGTTTACAGTCATTTTGCCACTGTGATGAAAGAGGCTGTTTCTTGCTAGTTTTGGGTTGCTCAAACTGAAAATGATAATAAATATTTCCTAACACGTAGGGTTTTTTGTTTTGTAGTCAAGGATTGTAGGGGTTAAGTCACCAAAATTTACTAAAATGGCAGAAATAACTGTACGCGTTGTAAAATTCTTGAACTGAAATTCGTAATCAAGACATCTCAACTACCTCGCAGACCTCTTAGCACATTAGTCGCAAATTACACGTTCCAATTTTTTTAGGAGTGTTGTTTTCTAAGTTAACCCTAAAATAAAAGTAGAAATTTCCTGTATTCAGATCACTATATCCCTTCTTTTTTTGTGAAGGTTATTCAAGTTTCATTACAACCAAAGTTAATGACCTTACCTTTCCTTTCAGCCCTGTTAATATTCTTTAAAAGTAGTGTCCAATAAGAAGACATACTAAAACTTATAGCCGTGTTATCTTCAGAAGATTATAGAATTATAAGAATATCTAATCTTACCTCGGCCAAAACGCAACTTGCAAAATAATTCCATGATTAAGCCTTCGCTCTAGCCTTACTTACGATTAAACTATATCAAGCGTTCAACATTAGTGTTCGAGAAACTTTTGTGATGGACTATCTAAAAACTCTTCCTCTCAAATCAGTCAAATTTTCAATCTATTCTTAAGCTGTCAGTAACTGACTGATCCTGATTTCAGCCCGATTGCCTGAGTAAATGCTTGTTATGTTCCTGGAGGTTCTTTTCACTACAGTGAACTCTACAACAACAAAAGCTAAGATATTTACAGGTACAACGTATTTTTTATTTCCATAAATACATGAGAATGGTTTGTTAGAAAAAAAAAATATACTATTATGACTACAGGTGGACTGCATTACTATACCGACTTAAATATACTGTTTTTTCAAAAGACTGTTTATAATAATAATTTTTGGAACATATTTATGCTATAGGTTCATAACGTAATAGGAGAAAATCGAGGCAAGCGACATAAATACTAAGAGACGCCATATAGCGAATAAATCAGGTGAACAAAAATTGTATTCGAAATTGTATTTTGTATAGCCATATCTACCTATATTGTATATAATGTATATAATTTGAATCAATATTCTCTCAGAAAAACAGCGAAAAATGCAAAACTAACTCAAGAATATTACCGATCTTATTACAATATAATTAATATTATAAAAATAAAGGGTGACCTATTTTAAGGTTCACTACTTTTTTAAAGAAAAAACATATAAACTTCAGATTTAGTGGAGAATGTTTTTATCAATCGAAAGAACATTCTTTGGCTTTCATTTTTTGAAGATAATCTCTTTCAAATGTTGGCCGTGGCTACGTTTCAGATAGTCCATGCATTGAGTCCAAGCCTGGATGACTCGTTCGAGCATCTTGACTGGTAACTAGCGAAAGACACGCGTTATGTTTTCTTACAAAATCCAGACACAGACGCACAAGTTTACACATTACCACAGGAAAAAGTCTAACGATGTGATATTGCACGATCTTGGTGGCCAATCGACCAGCCCAAAACGTAAAATTATCTGCTCACCAAAGTGTTCTCTCAATAAATCCAATGATTGATGCGATATGTGGGAAGTGGTGCACTCTTGTGGAAACCAAATGTCGCGAGCTTCAACTTCAAACACCAAATAGTCTGTTATCATGGCGCGATAACGGTCGTCCTTTTTCGGTTATGTTCTCACCGGCTTCATTTTTCAAGAAATATGTGTGGATGATTTCACTTGCTCACAAACCCGTTATTTTTACCGGATGAAATGGCAGCTCTTGAATATCTTCAAGTTGCTCATAATGTATGCTGTCTAGCTCAAATAGCAGTTTTTCCAACAATTTTGGAGTCCATTTCTAAAAAAATATTTTCCCCAATTGCAGTTAAATCAAAAATTATTCCACCTAATTGCTTTCCATGCTCCACAACCACACTCTAGCTCAACTAGCTTACCTTCCCCTTCAACAAAATTGCATGCGTGGGTGTGCGCATTTATAATTCAACACGCCGTTTAATGTCGGTTTGTGTTAGTCAAATTTTATGTTTTTAGTTACGTAATTGGGTTTGAGTTACATACGCACTACACGAACTATCGTAAGAGTACCCTTAACCCCAAATTGTTAGCTACACATGCATGCACTCACACACACACGTGTACTCTTGTTTTGGAAACGCTCGCAATACACATGTTTTGAAATTACACTCGAAAATTGTTTTTCTGTGTGAGGGTGTGCGTGTGCAAAACCAACTCGGGCACACATTTCGCAAATCAAACATGCGGTTTCGGCGTACTGAAACTGAATATTAGCGCAATAAGCCGCCGCAACCGCGAACTCATTTGTTAATTTGGCGCATAATTTTTTTGGAAATATCTGTATTAGCAGAATATCGAATTGAAATCGACAAATTTGCTTTGAAATATAATCGCATTTTGCGTTTTCAATTTCTGTGCCTACTAAACGCTTTTACTTCAATTTCAATCGGTTCAAGTAGTGCACTGTGATAATGTTCGCGCCATAATAACAGCGCTCCTGTTACCCTTCCAGGTATGCTTATTGCGCTTTTGCTGTAGGTTAACTGGAATGTTAATCTCTGCAAACACTATTGTCTGGGTTTGTATTCCCTTTGTTGATATATTCAATGGTTTCCTCTCAGTTTATTGCTTTAAGTTTAATGAGATTAACGTTCAGCCAACTGAAGATATCACGTACAATGAGTTTATGGTTTACTAGGAAATATAAGCAACTGAAATTTTATTATTTATATGTTAGCGAACATTTCAAGTTGCCAGAAAAGTGTTACCAGATTTTCTAATTGCGCGTTATGAGAGTGATTCAAAGAATAGATAGATAGAGTTTAATATTGATTTTGATCAACCCAGAAGTCACACAATGCTAAAACAGGTAAATACGTGGTTGTTTCACGATATTGGTTGAAAATTTGTCGAAAAACTCACGGACAATCAATGCAATATGCGACGGTGCATCATCGTGGTGCAAAAACCAGAACTTATCGACCCAGAATTCCGGACTCATTTTACTATAGCTTCGTGCAAATGACGCATAAGATATTCTTTGTTGAGAGTTTGGCCGGTCGAAGAGAATTCGCTTACATTTCACACCGATAATCGAAGAAACCTATCAACATAACCTTGATTTTTGACCACCTTTGACGGAGTTGTTTGGTTTCAGCTCACCTTCGCCACGATATTCCGGCATTTTCAGATCGTAAGCATAGATCCAAGACTGAGAATTCACAGAAAGTTTCATTCTCTTACACTTCTTCAAGAAATAGGAGCCCATATCTAGAAGCTTAAGGACCAATATTTAATTATTTCAGAAAAATGAAATATCCCCATAGCATATGTATCTTGCGTATCTATAGCTTTGGAAAAAATGGCGCAAATGAGGATACTGCTATTTTTGTAACACTGGTGGGCACCGTTTTTGTCAAACGGTTTTTGTTTATTCCGGTGTACCGTCATTAACATAACTCATGAGACAGACTCAATTACTTCATTCCGAGCTTAGAAAATAAAAAAGTAAAAAGAAATATGTATATACTTACTCCTTAATTGTCTCTTTCTGCTACATGAAACAACACAAAGAAAATAAATTTTTAAAATATAACTTTGATGTTCTCTGAGATATGATTTCAGCAAACTTTCCTTAGATAAGTTCAAAAATATTGCAGATTTTATTGTAGGAAAACTTTACTCAAAGCGTGGTCGCAAGCGCTCTCAATTAGGCAGCAAAGATAGGTATGGATTCCGTTTATTATTTTTCATATTTTTTCTAGTCAAATTAATTGATGAAAAATATCTAATAGGCACCCTATAGTATTATTGTTCCGTCTGTGTAATTGGAAGAGTCCTGACGTATTCCAAAGCCAACCTAACACCCTCTTCCCTTCATCTAGTTAATAAAATTCGGATAATTATATCAATTTGAAAGTTAATTTGACTTCAAGAAATTACTCTTGATACTACCAAGTGAAATCCTTTCAAATTAGTCTATATTCTATAAAAGAAAACACAAAAGTTAATGTCTTCAAACAGATCAAATTTAAGCTCAAAAACAACAAAAGTCACAACCAACCTATTAAACGATTACGATCATTAGAATATGCCTGCTCAAATTTAAAATTTCCACCTTGTAATGAGCGGTGATAAGCGAAAAAATACCGTATGCTCCCTTTCTTTACTAATATACAACGATCTTATTTATAAAAATCATTTCCGCACGCATTCATCCCTTTCTCACCAACCGCGTATTTACCTTCCAAATCATTTATTTAATTTATCACACGCCAAATCAACACAAGCCATTAACTTATCAAAACTCACAAAAGGACTTGCAGACGAGCCAAAGTAGACTAACTAACATCGCTTTAAGTCAGTAATAGAAAAGAAGCCTTTTAAGCCGATAAAAGTTGCAACAACACAAAAGCGACGATTTGCCTCGACATAAAAAATGATTTAAAGCATTTGAAAATTTGCATCAAAACATTTACATTTTTTTAGCTCGAAGAAAAAATCTCACAAACACGATTAGAAGTTATAAGGAAAAGCTTAACCACGAAAAGAAGCACGCTTGGCTGCCACAAAAAGGACATTCAATCATTTTTACAAACACTCAAATATGGCGTGCCGTGTCTGTATGTGTGTGTGTGTGCATGATGAACGCTTGCTATGGCTATGTTAAGCAGGCGTCTTTACCTGGCGGATATAGCCAAATAAAGCAATATAAAGCACTTTTTTGTAATAAGAAACTAAAGAAATACAAAAGATGTTGCCTACATTTAGGGGCAGTTGATTTTTCAGCACAAGCAATACATATACGCGCTTTGTATGCTAGTATCGCTGTGTGCGTGCAACTCTTTTCTTTAATGCTTTGATTATGTAACCTTTTCGCTTGCTATCTTTCTTCGTGCGCCCGACTTGTGAGCCGAAATAAATTGTTTTTGCGTGATTGAGGTTTTCCGGTAGGCCTTTCAGCCTTGCGTTTTATCTACTTTTTCACATTTTTCACTCTTTTATTTCCCACACGCTAGCCAAATTCCGCTTTGTGTGTTATTTTTAATGTTGCCATTTTTTATTCATTTCTTACTTGATTCTTATTTTTTACCTACTTCCCACTCACTTTTTCCCTTTGTGGTTGCTCATTTAAGGTAAGCTTTTATTTATGACTTAACAATCAATGTGGTTTAATGCGGCTAAGTGGGGGGAGTCTAAAGAGCAGGTGAAAAGCAGGAATGCTTATCCCTTAGGCTATAGAAAGGCGTGTGGGAGTAAGAAAGTTACAACTTTTTTCATTGAGGGCACGTGTGACACACGGCGAATGAGTGTGGGTGTGTGCTCCTTATTTCCTTATTTATTAGATTTTTGGTAGGCGTTTTGATGTCAAAGTTTCTTAGAATTGATATACTTATATATGTTTTGTTAAGATCAGCAATCGGTTTTTATTTTTTTGTTGTTTAAGTTCACCTTAAGTTATAATGAGTTTCAATTTTACTCTCCTTTGTCAATTGAAGTAATACGTTCAGCTTCACTACTCTTCTAGAAAATAACTTATTTTCTCTTCTGTGTAATCCAAACAAGCAGTGAAGCGACTGCAACTTTCCCGGTTTATAAACTCGATAGCAATTAAAATCGGTCCATTTCCCAAAAGTTGAAAGTCTTTATCATTACTGATCCTTCTTTTTTAATATTCTATGACTGAGGAAAATGACACAAATATTTCTCTTTTTTTTTAATTTTTACCGGAAATGTTACACTTCATGTACAATTATGCTAGTTTTCCAAAAGTTGGCAACTCTTCTCAGAATTTTTTTCAACAAAAATTCATTTGAACCTTTTTAGTTTGATGTCATATTGTAATATTTATTTTTTTTAGCAAATTTGAAAACTTGCCAGCTGTTATAGACAATTTGTCTATAAATTATCTTGAACAACAATATTTTATGAGTAATATTTAAGTAAATCGTTGAGCTATGAGTTTAATTATGTCATAATTTTCAAACATATGGCAACTTTCCATAAAAATAAATTATCAGTTAGTCAGCGCGTTACATACATATATTAATTTGAGTAAATCAGTTACCACATAAAATTATTGAAATATATTTTTTGGCAGGTGGCAACACTCTTTACTTACATATTTGTTAATTGTAAATCTTCTCAAAATTTTAAAGTTTCGTACCCATATTTTATTAAATTGCTCAAAATGCTAATTTTTTAATGTAACAAACCACTTTTGAAAAAGGTGGCAGCCCTTTTAGATATACTTTCAATTCTAAGTCATGTAATTTTTTTTTCAATTTTATACCTATTCAAACTAAACTCATCCATCGTCGATGTCTTTTTAAAACATGATTTTTTACAGGTGGCAACCCTTAGAGATTAAAAAAAAAATAATAGATATTTTCTAAATATAAGCTATCTAAAAGTGTGAAGGTTTACACCAATATATTTTTTTAAGTACAATTTTTAAACAGGTGGCAACCTCTTCAGATATATTTTTAAATAAAAACCATCTTGAGCTTCTCATATACTATTAAATCGTTCATCATGTAAGTTTGTTTTAAATATAATTTTTATACAGCTAGCAACCTCTTTGTATGGCGTCTTACAAAACTGCTTTAATTTCATGCCCATTCGTTAGTATTTATTTTCTACATTTTCTAAAGAAGTGGGAAATTTCTCAGAACATATTGTCATAAGTTAATATTTAAAGTCTCTCAGAACTTTAACAACTACAATTTCATATACATATACATAAATATTCCGAACTTCAAATGCTTAAAGGAATTCAAAACATAAATTTTCCGATCAAAAAACTGTACATTTTGCATTGCTTTTAATATTCCCCAACATCTGTCTGATAACTTACAATGCCAAATTTCCAAACTTCTGATTTTCTACCTTTTGTATATAGTTGTATGTATATACTTATATAATATATATAAATCTATACCAAATATCCACTTTAAATAATTTCGTGTCTGCATCGCCTTCCCAAATGGAAGGCATATCAATCAAAGGAGCAAATGTCAAAGGATTTCACACTTTTTCAATGTACAGTTATTTTTCACATTCTTAGCCACAACATTCTGTCTTGTTTTTTTTTTCCTCCGCAAAATTTGATTAACCGAATTTTTAAGTGTATCTTGGGGTTTCATCTCATGGATTTCCAAACATTTCATAAACTTTGTTCTTGCGGTTTGATTTGCTTTCATATTTCATTTATATTATAATTTGATTAGGTGTGTGTTTGGATAGGATTGTCTGTCCGTTTGATGTTGTTGCACAAAATTTTACAAGTTTTCTCGTACGTACTTTCTTTCCATATATTCATATGGTCCGTAATGGTTGCTTGCACTTGCTCGCACTTGATAGTTTACACACACACACATGGTAATGTTTACTGTATGTCCTTATGTATGTGTGCGGGGTTATGCATGTATGTGTAGATCTCTCCTTGCCTTGCTTTGTGGTTTACAATTGTTGACTTTTTAAATTGAAATGGAAAGTTAGAAAAATGGAAAAAGGGTTCAAGCGTAGATGAGACCATGGAGCGCTGTTATGCTGCTACACACACACACACGTGTTGGTTTATCATTCTCTAAATAAATAGTAAAACCTCGACCACGCAGCTGGGCGTAGGAAATATGTTTTTTATTAGGATTTGATTTTCTGTCTAGATGTCTTCTTTCTTTAAAATATTTAACCTCAGTTAGTGGCTCATGTGGGCTTAAACTTTACTTTCTGTTGCTCGTATTATGTGGCAATCATGTTTTTAAGTTGCTACATAGAGGTTAATTTCAAACATTATTAGGAGGAGTATTGGTTAGAGACTTCTCATATTCTTAAAACTTTTTAAAATATGAAATGGAAAACAAAAGAATAACGTATTGCGGTGTTTGCCTTATAGGTTATATAGGTTAAAGAGCGGAAGTGATATTTAAGAGCTTCTCAAAAAAATTAATCCTTCGGGAATGTTAGCACATTATTGTTCGATTTTTCCAAAAGTCTGCAGTCGATGACGGATAGAGAAGTCGCAAAATATAGAAAATTGTGTCAAAGAAAATGGATAGATCAATGATTAATCAAGATTTATTCAAGAAGGTTTCCAGATGAAAGCCAAGCGTCAGTAAACTGGCCATCCTCTACCAATGTGCTTGAAAAAAAAAAGTTTAAACAGATACAAGCGGCGCTTTTAGCAGTAGGCGGTCACTGGCCATCAAAGTATTATTTTTATAAAAGAAAAATTGTTCGCTTGTATGAAACAAAAGAAAAAAATCTTCAATAAAACGTTCAAAGATGAAAAAATTTTATTCCAAAGGTTTAACATGTTTTTCAATGAAATTCCACCATATCGAAATGGTTGGTGACGTTATACCTCATCATTTCTATGAGAAGGAGTTAAAACTGCATGATATAAAAAGAATGTTTGAAAAGATGTTGGAACACAGTTGAAAAATTCTTGGATGGATCATTGGATTTTCCAGCTAAATTCTGTCCCAGCACATGAGGCAAAAATCACAGAAGACCGCCTTGAAAGCAATATTTCTGGTTTCAAATCTTTAGCTGATTGACTATCTAGAAATTCAGATTTGAATCTACAGTTTGTAGTCAGAATTGGATATTATGGCCTCAGAAATACTTCACAGTAGTTTGGTGAGTCTCAACAAATCTTTGTTTCGAGCAACGTTGTTAAAATAATTAGAAACAATGCATGCTGCTGTTGATAAGTGACCCAAATGTTTGGGAGCTTGCATAAAAGCAAAAGGTAGTTCGACTGAAATTTGGTACAGCGCTCATTTTATATAAGCATTGTTGAGTGAAATTAACTTTAATAAAAAATACATTTCAGTTTCTTTTATTATAATGACCTCAACTTGTAACAGAACTTATGACAGGATTGAGTATGCAAGACCTTTTTCGAAAACATTTAATGGAAATCAGTCTTTCAACTTAAAATTATTTTCAGAATATTTTGGGGACCGGTCAAAGTATTTAATAATAATAATAACATAAATACGCTAAGAGAATTTGAAAAACTTTAGTGATTTTTTTTTTGTAGTGGTGCAAAATATTCTAAAAGTATTGGATCAGATATTACTTATGATTTACACTAATGTGAAAATAGTGTTTATATAACAGGCTCGGTTTTAAAGCCGGAGGTATCACTTTCATTCGTTAAGTTTATGTTGGAACCTAATCACTTCGAAATGTCGATGCCTATTCAAGGAAAATCAGAAATCCAAAGGATTCAAAATCGATACGGGTATCAGACAAAACATGTGCCTGTGGCAACATAATATTTTTAAAAAGCTATTCCGGCCTTCTTCAGGGATGAAACTTAAATCAAAAAAGTTCAAAGCAGGTGATGTTGTCCTTCAAATAATGTTTAAAAAAAAGTTGACTTTTACTTAATACTTTGGTCATTTTTGGTCAGCCAAAATTCGAATCTTATAAGTGCAAAAAAAAGTTAGGTTATTATAGGAAGGACTATACAGAACACCCAGAAAACATTGACAATGAATATGTCTCAAGGTAGTTCGAAAAATTTTAGTTCAAAAAAAAACGAGATTAAAGTTGAACTGATCGAAATAAAAACTTGATAATAATAATAACTCAACGATTACCCTCACTTCCGCCTAACCGACGCTAGAAGCGCATCCGTATACGTGCGGAATAAGCTGTCATGAAAGGCAAGAGAATTTTTTAAGCATCGAGATCTATTAAAACTTGCTCAGCTACAAAAAAAAAATCAGCAATAAAGATTTAAAATACCTATAATCAATTATTACGATTTTATTAATTGAGAGAGAGGAATATAGTATTCTTACTTTCGAAAAGTGAGCCAGATAATTCATATGCGAAGGAATGGTTGTTTAGTACACATTTTTATCTTCAAGATTTCAACAGTAAAGATCAAAGCTGCTTCGAAAAGTGAACCGATATATTAAATTTAACTTCAGACAGGAGAAGAAAGACTGCAAACCATTTCATTTATGAGTTTTTTTAGGCCAAGAATATAATGTCCAGCATTTCTAACTTATCGGAATGGTCTTGGTAACTATGGTTCCACACAACAAAGCCATATTTCAATATGGGTCCAACCAAAGTTACAAAAAATGTTTTCGTAACATAGGGATCTTTAAATTCTTTACACCAATGTTTAACAAAATTGAGAACACCTTCCGTTTCAAGACCATGTTATCAATATGAAGGCTAAAATTAAGCTTAAGGTAACTACCAAATCAACAAAGTTATAAGCGCCAGTGTATGGTCTTTTATTACATAACGAGTAATCATTTCAACCACACCAAGCAACCAAATTGCTTAAGTATATTTGCAACAAACACATTTCTTCAGTTGAAGTATGTATGGTTTAAAAAACTTTACGTCGTCGGCATATAATAATATTAATAAAAATTCTATTACAGAAGAGATATGCGGAACACCTAAAAATACATTAACTGATTCCGAAAGATTCTGAAAGAGTATACTCAAATATCGCTCTATGTGTTCTATTATAAAGAAGTTTATGTACGAAAGTCGAGAGATTTACTTTATCGAAAGATTTGCTAAAGTCAGTGTGTATAAAGCCCTTATGCTTATGTACCCCAAAATCCAATGATACATGGTCTAAAACTTCAAATCAATTTGTTAGAGCAGATTTCTCTTGCAAGCTTCTGACTTGAAAATATTTCAAATATTTATTTAGACTTTGAATATGTTATTTTTTCTAAGGTACATCCTAGCGAAATATGAAACTAAAGATATATCTAAAAGAGATAGAGCCTCATACCACATAATAGATGGTACACCGTGTATAATATGAACTTCTTCAAAGCTCCCAGAGATTGGGTTATTAGAGCTTTCGTTGAAAATTTTTCTAAATAAAATTTTAGCTTTCGTTTTCGTTTTTTGTGTGTCAATTTTGACATGAGTTTTCATTCAAAATTTATTTATAGATTTTAATAATTTTTTCTTATTTTTATTGCTCTTCATACCATATATTACTTAATATTTTGAAATAATTTAATTGCACTTTCGCTGAGAAATTAAAACAAAAAACTTGTGTGAATAAAAAATATTAGATTTCGATTTGTTGAATCTCAAAACGAACTGAAGCGTGGCATATTATTATTTAATAACATTGGCCTAGAACTTATGAAAGCTCTCTAATGTAAAATACGCATTTCCCGGTATATATTTAATGGACTTGTTGGCAACCTTTTTGCAATATGTATTACTGCATTTATTTTGCAAAAAAATAAATAAATATCTCCTACATGTGATAGGCCACGCTTAGTGAAAGCAACAATATGTTTATAAATTAATAAAATAGTTACTCATTTGACACACATGTACATAATTTATTTTAGCACAATACACACTATTATATAATTAAATATTTAAATAAATATAATGGCGAAAAAACTGCAAAGCGCAGCATTATTTTTCGCTTAATGCACAGCGGAAGTGATTTTATTATGCTGATGAATTCGTTTATACGCAATTACCGTTACAATAAATAGCATACATTTGGGCGAAAAACAAATCAATGAATTAAATAAAATTGATCAATGCCGGGTGAATTTTTGCGGTTGCCAATGAAATAAATATGACACCTAGCGTTAGATGTAATTTATTAATTATGCTTAAATTCAATAAGTTTCAACTTAATTACAGTTTTT
Organism: Bactrocera tryoni; assembly: GCF_016617805.1. NCBI lineage: Eukaryota > Metazoa > Arthropoda > Insecta > Diptera > Tephritidae > Bactrocera > Bactrocera tryoni. The sequence continues at coordinate 54,185,499 of NC_052499.1, forward strand.
GTGGTCGCACACTTTTCAACGCAACAAAATACTTGCAAACAAATGCGGAAACGAAAATGTGACAAAATAACTAAAGTGTAATTAAAAAAAAATAAATATGTTTTGCGCTCGGAAAACTAATTAGAAGTGTTTTATTGACCTTTCGGTTTTTTATTTTAAGCAATTATTTTTTGTTTTTACTTTTTCATTTTATTATTAATATTTTTTGTTTCAAAAATTATATATATTTTATGTAAACAATTGCCTGGATTTTTAATTTCATATATATATTTATGTAAGCATATAACTGTAATCGTATTACCTCATGCGCAAATTATTTGTGCAAACTAATTTCAAATTCGGCGTCACTTGAAACGAGATTTTAAATATTTATCATATTTCGTTACCTCGGCATTCAAATTGCCATTACTGCAATTAGTGTGCTAATTACTTAATTTTTTAATTGCACATGCAACCCTGCATTTAGTTGAGTTTTTTGCGCCCTAACAGTTTATCGCTTTATTTATATGACACGCGCGTTCTTACAAATAATCAAATAATTACATAAAATATTTGTTATTTTCTATTCGATACTTTTTTATTTTTGTTAATGTTTGTTGTTTCTTTTTCCTTTGTTTTAATGTTAGTTTTGCTGTTAAAATTTTTTTGTTTTTTTGCTTTATGGGTTTTTATGGTTTTTGTTGCATTACTATGGCATTATTTTATGGCTGCTGCACAGTAAATGACTCGCAATGTAATTAACTGCTGTTGCGGAAGGAAAGAAGCAAAACAAATAGATTTAACTGCAATTGAAACCACAATAACGGTACGTGCAAGGGATGCATTGAATGCTTGATTTATTTTCCATTGCGTGGTGTTAATGAAAATTGCGCAAAAATTTTTGTTTTTGATTTTAATGCGAACTTTAATTACATAAGCGTATCACGTTTGTAGATAACAGTGTGATATAGTAAAAATTAATTTAATTCGAGTTTAGTCAACGCTAACAGTTAGTTAAATTTTAATTTTTTAACGCTTTAAAAATCGCTAACTTTGCTTGCACGGAACAAATGCAAAAGGTTCCTTACAAGAACTTGATTTTACTCGTTTTACAACATTAGTCCGATTGATCATCGGTTTTCAGGTCGTAAGCATAGATCCAAAACTCATCGTCAGTACTAATAGGAGTCATGATATCCTGATAGTCGGAAAGCATTGTTTACTGAGGTTTATGCGATCCCATTTTTCGAAAAAAATAGTGATTTTGAAACCAATCGTGCTTTCACTTCCAAATGATCTTTCAAAAAGGTTTTCTACATTCCAACAATGTCAGTAAGTTCTCTGACTGTTGGTTGTCGATTATCAATTCCCAATTCGTTCATTTTAATGACGTGTTGCTTATCAGTGGATGTTGATGGCAGTTCTGGACGCGGTTCATCGTCAACGCGTTCTCGACTCCCTTTGAATAATTTGTTTCGGCACCAGAAATTTGATTCCGCACACGAAATTTAATGAAACTTCTTTGCTAAATAATGAAATTATTTATTTGATGTGACATTTGGCAAATTTAAAATAAATGTATTTCTATTTTTACACCACAGTAGTATACACTTTATAGAAACTCTCACGTTTCTCTTGGGTTTTACATCCATATGTCAATCTACATTAATCCCAAAGTATAATTAATATTTGCATGTTAAAGTGCTGTATGTTTAAAAATGTCGTGTGAAAATCGTCATAAATTTAGAAAAAAATGAGGCGCAAATATGCAGTACATTTCTTTTATTTCTTCGGCACAGCACAGTGCTGTCAATGCTGTCTCTAAAATCATTTAACTATTTCTGACGCTACCGTAATGAACTAAAGTAGCTGTTGTCAAAAAATCCAGCAAACCACTGTTGCCGTTAAGAAGGAGGAAGCGAAAGAGAAGAACTCGACGTCAAATGAATGAAATGGGTTTCGGTCTCTTCGACCAAACAGCGCTACACTACTAAAGTGTTACCCCTTTGTCTTTAATAACTAAAAGTATTGAAATCAATCAAATAATTTGGATATTCTAATTATTATAATTAAATTGAAATCAGCGTTTACTTTTTTAAATATAAATATTAGTATTTATATGGGTCATCTCCTGAAACTCTATATTTCGTATAAAACTCTATTATTATATTACATTACAAAACAATTATATAAATGGTACACTCGTGGCCACGCAAAAGTTACCACTCAAAATTTTTAAGTATTGTGCGTATTTGACTACACTTTATAGCGGTACTTTTTGCGGTATAGAAATTTTTTACTTAGAAATAAATTAGTGACATGTTATTAATCAAAAATATTAAAAATTAAAAACAAAGCACATTCAGCTATAGATAAATCGATTGAAAGATAGTGAACTTTACAAAACTAGCTCGAAATGTAAGAGACTGACATGTGGTGAAAAAATAATATTTTTTATTTTCTTAATTTAATTTCATTTAAAATACGAGTACAACTGAAATTAATATTTTATTTTATTTTTTTTTTAATTGAAACACGAAATTTAGTTGGTGCAACACTTTAAAAACAATAAAATCGGCCGCTTTGTACAAGAAGAGAAAAGCTAATTTGCGTTTTACTCATTAAACGTAATAAATTAAAAACTATAATTATAATTAGATAATATAATTTACTTTACATATGCTTACTAAAAACAGAAAATAAAACAAAATTGAAAAAAATCCCGAAGGAACGAAAAGTCCGAAAAAAAATTAAGAAAGTATAGTGGTAAGGTTTGCGTGGCCACGAGTGTAGAAGAAGAAGATGGATATGTTACGTTGCTCAAGGAGATAAGGAACATTACCACAGCGGCTCTCTGAAAAATATTTCGGAAAGGTCGAGATAAACTCCGGTAAAAATAATAAATTAAAACACGATTAAATTGCGTGTTGAAGTTGATATGTTCATTTCTAGTTTTAACTGCAAATTTAGCGAAATTTTTACTATAAATAGTTTGAGAACGAAAATTACAATGTTCTTAAGGTAAAATAAAAGTAAACTTGCGCCTCAAAGTATGAAGAGCTTGAACCTGGAAATAGAAGACATTTAGCTACGATAACAACAGAGACACTTTTTCTCCATATTTGACCTTTAGTTTGAGAAATGCTCACGGAAGGATCTAAGAGATTGAAGACTTGAAAAAATGTTTTTCTATGTCATTTCATGGAGATGAATTATAATGAGCTTCCACTTCTACATGGGGTTCGAAAACAATATTAGCTGTCTTTGATTCGACAAATGTTGACGAGTAGTGAATCGAAAAAAACATAAGATCTAGAACAAAACCAGGTATCAATATAGCGATTATAGCACTTTAATGAAATAACCGCTTAATTTTTTGTATAAATTCAACTCGATGATACTGTTATTACTTTCCCATGTAATTTTGTTAGAATTTCAAGTGCTGTGAGCAGTGAAATGGCGAAACGAACACAACTATTGGACAGCTATAGTTTAGCGAAACTTGATTTTCAAAAACTCTGTTCAGATGCCAAAACACATTTTTGAACCTAACTGGCAACTATACTTTTAATTTTTATGAATTTTCCCATAAAATTGATAGCGCTAAAAACTTTATGAGACTGACGAGAAATCAGCCATATAGGAGCAAGCAATAAGTGTCTCAAATAGTAACTTTTCCACTCCTCCTTTTGCGCTTTCAACTATTGAAATTAACTTTAACGACTTCCAAGCAATAATACTCTCTACAATAACAACAGCACCAACACCCACTAAATCAACAACGCCAGCGAAAAGTCAGCATACATTAATAAATAAACGAGTCGATATAGAATTTAATTAAAAACTTGAAACCTACAACAAGGAACACAACCGCAACGAGACCAACACGACCGAAAGCGCCAACAACACTGCGTTGACTTGGCGAAACTCCTTTCAGGGAGGAGTGGCTTGAAATAAATAAATGGAAAGATGTCGGTCTCGCCCAAATATGTTGTCTACTTCGACGCTGGTTTCGCTACTGTTTTTGCTGTTGTTTGTGGTACGAGTATTTCGATTGCTTGCCTGCGCCACAGTCGATGCTTGTGAGTTCAAGTGTTCTGCATGAGCGAAGACTTGGATATGTGTGCCAGCGAGTAGACGTGGTTTAACGTTACCAAAATACAGTTATATGTCATGATGACTACATGTAAAAAACGGTACATATGTATGTACAAAATAATAAGAGACATTAAAACCGCCTCAGCAATGCCATGGCAAAGCTCGAAATAAAATCGCTAACCTTGAAGAAATTGCAGTATTTCGAATAAGGCAACAACATTCGCACAACAACTTGCATAAGTAAGCGTACAAAACATTACAGTTTGGTGAACACAAACGGCAAAATGGAGCATGGTCTTTAAAATTCAAAAATATTCGCTCGCCAACAGAAAACTAATTACAAATTCAAATGAGTCATTCTTCCAGCGCCGTGACTTTCAACACGCCGTCCAAGTCCAGCCGGCAGGTTGAGTATTTACAAACACACTTTCACTCATACACTCGCACTCTGCTGTGTAATTTTTATGTAGATTTTCATGTACTTATGCCTACAAGCACTAGCAACGGGCTGTCATTAACGTACCCTTTCGGGAGATGGACAAATGACTTTTCTAATGATTTCTGTAGCTCAGACATGCTTACATACACTCACTTGCTGCGGCGTGCAATTGTTTGCACTAAACGGCTCTATTTGAGTGTCTTTTGTTTCAAGTTTGAATATTTGCGCTAAGTAAGGACGCTTACAAGTGCCGACGAAATATTAGAAAGGCTTTTCTTGTAACAAATATTATGCCTGGGAAATTGTTATGAGAAAGTAGCTTTCAGTTATAAGCTGGTGTTTGTCTTGCGCAGGTATTTCTTTTGGAATAAATACCTAACGTTAATAATTATTTTCAGCAAAGTTTAAATAAATGAAATATTAATTAATCCTGTAGAAGTAGGCCTTTGAACTACCTTTTATCTCAATATACAAACTGCTTTCAAGTTTTTCAAAACAGTTGACGAAGTGTCTATGTTGCCGCCAAGTGATATTTGCAAGCTTTACGTAAAAAACGAACGGAGGTGAAAAAAAACGATATAGCAATAACACTGTATAATAAAATCGATACAACATTTTGAAAAAATTACGCAGTATTTTTGGAAAAATTGTATATTTTTTTCGAAGATTTGACCTTGATCGCTAAGAGCAACCGTCAAGCCTAAGAGAAGTATATTATACACCATTGAAATACAAAGAAAACATGATGATATGCATTAGAGTGGATCAATTTACAGGGAGCCAAAAAATCGCGTGTGCAGAAAATGTTCTACGTATCATTCTGAACAACTTTACACAATAGACTATGGATCTATACAGCCGGTGTTGGGCCAGCGATTTTTAACACGAAGTTTAAAAAGTCAGAATACCCGGTTGTATGAGAGGTATGTGATAGCACGTCGAATGCGAATGCGCTAATGCTTTTCTTGCGGCACAGAAGTCGGGAGCTAACGAGCGCACTCCGCAACGATGGATGTGCCATACGTTTTAAGAGCGGCAGGGAGGCAAAAAATTCAATATCTTTGGAATGGTATGAATGAACAAACATTTTTTTGCAGATTATTAAAAGTGAATATTTTTTGCGTTGCATGACATACTTCTCGATTTTTTTAGCGTGAAGAGCATTTTAAAAATTACAATTGTTTAGCAAAAAATTATGTAAAATATTATTATTAAAATAAATGGATCGTGAAAAATATCTATAATATAGCACTACCATTTTTCCTTGACTTCACAAAATTTCATCGATTTATCTCCAGTGACTTATGAGTAAAAAATTTTACAATTTTATCATGCTCCAAATATCAACCTTCAATAACTTTAACAAAAAAAAATAATTTTGACGAAATATTTATTTCACTGCGTATGCGTCTGGTCCCCTTCCTAATGAACTGCTAATTTTCAAAATCGCAGATTTTTCGAAATTTTCTTGGATCACTTGACGTGGTCTGATCCAGCTGCTAAAAATAGAAAAATGGTTGCCAAAGAGCTCTTGTCTTAAAATATCGAGGCGTTTTCTAAGTTAGCAACAGTTTGAATGTCAAAAAGCATTTAGTAAAGTTCGTGAAAACTTGCCTAATGCGAATGATCGCCTTTGTTGATACCAATAACATCGAAAAAGTTAATGAAGCAGTACTTGAAAAACGTCATGTTGGCATCAGAGAGTTACTAGCGAATATCAGCATCTCTGTTAATAAAATATAAAAATAAAATACATTTTGGAGACTGTCCAACAATTTAACGAATGGCGCTTCATAAATGAGCTGAAATAAGAAAAAAAAACTTAACTGAATGGATGGATTAAGCCTTGACATGCTTGTATTGGCTCAGAAGCCAAACAAGAGATATTAAGTTTTTTTTTTATTTCAAATTTTGTTTTTTTTTTTTAATTCTTTTAATTAAAAAAAAATATATATTTTTTTATCTGCTTAGAGTATAATATCTTCGAAAGAAATTCCACAAATATTTATTTTTTTTTTCAATTTATTTTTAGTGTAATAACTTAAAAATGAATCCGAAAAAAAGTTCGCCGGCGCTCCGGAAAGTTCGTGTAAAGCTTCACAAGTATTTGGTTTAAAACTGTGTTTTTTGAAGCGGTGATCACTGCAGCTCGATAACCGTGTGGTGGATTTCACTGAAATTTATATGCCTGCTAGAAGATTTTTTTTTTATGTAGACTTCTTATAAGCACTTAACTATTGGTTTTCTCCCCAAAATTCTGGAAAAAATTTTCCTGAGATTGCCATTTAGTTAAATTAAAACAAGCTTTGATCAGGTACGAGATTTTCCATTATGAAACTATATTTTTTCGATTGAACAATTGTCTGAATCGCCAAGGATTAGTGATGGCACCGCAAGGAGCTATAGTTGGAACTTGATCAACACAAATAGCTGCACTTTTAAAATTATAATTTTTGTTTTCGTCAAATTTCTGTCAAGTCAAGTTGAAGCGTCTTTAATCATGCAATGGTTTCACATTTATAAAATGAAAAATTTGCTTGCAAAAAATGCTGAACACTGTAATTTTTAAATGTTTTTTTTTTAACACATTTTTTTTAATAATCCGGTTCAAATTTGATCAGTTAAATTTCAATTACTAAAGAAGAAAGAATAAAATTGTAAACAGTAGCAATCGATCAACAGATGATCTGCTCTTCTAATTTATCAAAATCAATGACATTTATACCCTGAAGAACCTATGAAACAAGTCTCCTTGTATGATGGATAACTATAGTGTGGCAGTTAACGCTTTCCGCTTGCGAGTTTGTTTATTAGCTGCCTTTCAATGCATGTGCCACCAAATTATCACACAATAAATATTTGATTAGTATTTTATATTGTAGGAAAAACAAATAATTTTGACCTTGAATTGAATTGAATTACTCAGCAATGCAACGCTTTCTAAAGCACACTCGACGCGGTTGAGCGATGAGCATGAGTGTCGGGCAAAAACAATAGCAATATAAATGTTTATTATGTTATACATAATAAATAAGCGCATATTTATAGATGAATAAACACATAACCACTCATAAAATAATTATATACATATGTACACATATGCATATATACACACAAGCGTTTTAAATAACTATGCCTAACCTGCTTAACTGTAATTACGTGGTTATGCGGTAAGCTCGAGTGGAATGTCTCTAAACAATATTAATGACAACCAATATGTACTTGTTTAACTATAAGAACGCATCAGTTATCGATAAATATGTGTGTATATGTGTTCAAGTACGTTGCCACCAATGAATTCAATTACGGAACAGATACTATCGGCCCACACGTGCTCTCGTTATATCAATACAATTCAATTCATTTAGCTCAATACATTTGTTGCTTATAATAAGCACACATACAAGTATCTGTGTATGCGTGACTTTATTTGAATGTGTTGTGTGTGGTCACACATGCTCATTTGTAAACAACAGCGCTAATGCCGCTGATGGGCTGGCGTACATTTCACTTTCCTTTCTGCACGGTGTGATACATTCAGCACACACGACGAAAGTATCAATCAATCTTAATTTAATCCAATTACAACAAATAATAACATTAGTATTGCACCAGCAACAATGGCGAAGCGGAAACAAAGTCGCACCAAAACAAAGCAAAGAAGGCATATCGAAGGTTCAATGTGCTGTTGAAGAAGAAGCAGAAATAAATAAAAAAAGTAAATTGAAGGAAAAAAAAAATAGGAAAACACTCAATCCAAAAATAAAAACTGTTACGAAATTTACTTAACCATTTTAATGTGGCAGCGGCACTTGTGGCATCAACATGACGGCATTTCAGCAATGTGAGCGACAACAAGCTTGTACGCTAGACAAATATGAGAAATATATGTATACAAATAGCAAAAACAACAAACATGTTAACAAAAAATGCAAGAAAAAATTTAAGACAACAAAAACAACCATTAACAAGGCCAAGTGAAGAGCCAGCGATTTCGACAATCGTCATTGATGCTTGGATAGTCAGCGTAAATGGCATCATATGCCACTAATCTGACCGCAAAAACAAAACAACAACAAGCTTAACACATACACTCGCAGCGAAGTTGACCGAAATCCCATCAATTGATTATCAATCAAGTGGGAAAAGTGCTGCCAATACTGTCGCTGCTGTTGTTTTTGTTTTTGTTAATCTTATTGTTGTTGTTGTTAGTGATACAACCGCCATTAGCCTTTGGTTGGCAGCGGCAGTGACGCGCTATACCTTACTTCAAGTGGCGTTGTCCCAGCCACACACACACACATTCACGCCACTTTTCTCATAGCATACATTTGGGCGCACACATCCTACGAAAGCCCGCATTCTGCGAGGGATAAGTGAATGAGTGAGCGAATGGCAAGCAAAGAAAAGCATCCTAATGGAATTTAAGCTGTCAATTTCTGGCGAAATGGTTGACAACATTAAACCAGCACAAAATGGAATGCCCACGAAATGCACGACAAAAACCAAACAAAAAAACGAAACGAAAGCGAAGAAAAATTTAAGTGAAAACAAGCATTGGGCGTCACTAAAATAAATTGAAATGGCATAAACAAAGATGGGGACTAGCGGCGAGGCATATAATATTAAAGACAGTTAAACTGCTGGCTTCCGAATTGTGGATGGAGCCAGCCAAGTATGGGTCAGCTGCTAGAAAGGCAGCGAACTATGGGCGAAGGCAGGCGTGCCGAATGTGAAGATTTGATAATGTCGATTTTCGCTGAAGTTGGTGGCCGAGAAGAGATTTTTTTTTGGGGAGAAAGACGCATGAATAGAGAAGTTAAGAAATAGAAGCATTAGAAACGCCGTTTTCAGCTGAAGACGTAATTCTTTTTTTGCGGTTAACCATCACTGTTTAAATAATATATTTTCAATACTCTTAAAAATATAGAAAAACGTTTTAGAAACACTCAGCTTACAAATTTGTTGTTGTTGTTTTATAAAAATAGAGATCATTCTTGTGAGCTTAAGAATCTGGATTTTGTGGACAGTACTCTGCATTCCAAGTCAATGCTATCTCTTAACTCTGAAGCTCGCTTTAAAAGGTTTATATATGATATGTGATTTATAATTTCGAAGATTTCATAAATGCCTAGAAATGAAAAATGTAACTAAAAATTCTTATAAGCAATAAAAAAGTCAATTTCGTTTTTTTTATGATACGTTGTGTCACATCTTTCTTAGGTGACGATATAAATATTCAATATCGGCAAGATGGATTTAGAATCTCCCGAGAACTTAAATTAAAAGCGACAAGATTTAAAAAAATTTCAGAATATGAGTTTTCAATAATACAAAATTTCTTAAAACGCAAAAAAAAAAAATACCTAGTTTGGCCAACTTTAGATAAAAAATTTATTTAGAATGTCTTAAAAAGTACAAACAAATCTTTAGTTGGACCAACACCCTTCAAATTTAATGATGTCTTAGAACAAAAGTAGGCCATCCCAAACCAAAGCGAACATTTCCAAATGAACGACAAACTTTTCCCGACAACTACTTGCTACACTTAATTAAAGCATATTTATTGAAAGAAATAAATGAGTTTTTCTTTGCACTCCTAAAGGTATGCTATATTTTATATTATCCAGCCATTATGGCTTGCTGTCCTTACACAACTTCTTATTTACTTACTTTTATAGCAGCGGCCAAAAATGCAGAAACTTTTCACTGTTGTTTCACTTCCAGCTTCTTGCCCCAAAATTTTACTACACACCGTGGCATATACTTTTGGGCGCAAAAGCACAATACAGCGGAGGTGCTAGCCTGTTTATTTGTAGCGCACACACAATGTTACGGTTTTAGAGTGCAGAGTGAGGTTTCTTATAAATGAGCGAGGTGCACGACACTCCCGGGTGTACTAGACGGGAAAGAAAGTACACAATGCTATGTTGCTGGCTGTGAGATGAAGTGTGCCTTCCTTTTTGCAAATGTAAATTAGCCTGATTTGATTCCTGACTCATCAATTATTCACTTAAAGTGCAATCCACTTTGTTATTATAGACACACTTTCACAAATGAGATTCGATTTTCAATTTGAGTTTGCCACACGCACATGCCATTGGTGGCAGTTATTAGGCATCTGTTGCAACAAATTTATTGATTGTTTGCTTCTATACGCTTTGCAATTATTTCAACTGCTGTCTTACTGATCTTCTGCTACACTCTGCTTAATCCCGCTTGAGCTGCGACGTTTAAGCTCGAGGGCGTTTTCGCGCTTACATACAGACAAATGAAATGAGTAAGTACAAATGATGGAAATAAGCCAAAAGCTTCACTAAGCGAGAAGTAGTTATATTAATTGTCAAATAAAAGCCGTTAAACGTTAGGTTTGCTTGTTAATGAAGCTAAACACTCCCGCGCCTGAATGTATGCTAGTTATAAATAGGCGCGTAATTTCGAAAATCAAATGCAAGTTTGATTACTGCGTGAATTGTTTGCTACAAGCCCGCTCTTTGATTGCAACAAAAATGCTTGCCACAAAAATATCAGGAAGTTTTATTTGTTAACACTCACACGTCTATGCGCCCAAAAGCATGCATCAATTATTCTATATGTGCTCAAAATAGAGCACTACAATTATCCAACACGTGTTTATGATCGCACAACAATACTTTTAGCACAAACTGTTCGTTTTATTTATTTTTTATATTTTTATTAAAATAAGTTTCACTTCGGTAGAGCACTTCGGTTATTTATAAAAATTATCAATTAAAATTTTCTTTGTTATATATCAATATTTTTCACAACAAACTCTCCTACAACAACTTGCTGCTGCTGCTTCAAATTAAAATCTGTCTATATACCGTTACAGCGTTAACGCGCTCAACATGTCAACATTGCCGAATAGTTCACTTCAAACTAAACGTTTTTGCTTTTACTCCTTCAAACCAACTGAAATTCCAACTAGACGAGCAGACTTCGTCAAATCCGCCGTATACACACTTCGTGTATGCACTCGCTTCTTTAGCATAGCGGTATATGCCTCGTTACCAACGTTGCCCATGTCGTTATTATTATAAGGCGGTTCGTTTACCGGGCTATCGCTGAGGTTCGTTGTTGTACTCGTGAATTCGCCGAAATGCACTGTGCTGGCGCTCTTTGCTGTGAAGCCAGTTGTCTGAGCGCTTTCATATTGTGAAAGGGGTCGTTCGCACCAGTAGTAAACCAGTAATTTGCTAAGTAGAACGCGCTCAATAGACAATGTTACGAATTGTTGCTCTCCGAATGCGGCGAATTCGTTCAGTATTTTTAGAGAAGTGTTTCAAGTAAGAGAATAACGGTTCGGGCAGTTAAGAGTTGCTTGAGTTGTTCAAATGTGTGGGTGACTTGAAGTACGAAAGCAGGTCTATGTGCTATATAGAACATTTACTAATTAAAGGATGAATTGGAAAGTGTAAACAAGTGGTATTTAAGGTCATATTTAAAAGTGTTTTTGAGGTTAAGTTAGATTAGGTTCGATGACAGATCTAAGGATCGCACTTCAACTACTATATACAGTCCTTTGTGAAGCCCTCGAGAATAGAACTCATGTATACGATTTCATAGCTCGGTAAAGCGCTTTTTGGTCAGTACAAATTTGCTTAAGCTTTTAATCTGTATTGCCACCAGCTCGAAGGAACATCCGAAAGTCGAAGCCTTAATCTTACGAACACGAGAGAACCAAAAAGAAAATGTTTCCACATCACTTTCTTCCATACAGCTTCTGCAGCTGGCATTCATATGCCAACGACGTGCTAGAACCCAAACAGCTACGGAGAGACTAGCCCCTTTGTAGGGCAAATAGTTTACTGGTTATCTTATGGCCGATCTAAGGACAAAAGGTTTCTGTAACCGATGACAGGCCAGCTTTGGTCAAGCTCTTGCGAAACTTAGCTATTCAGTAGTAGCACACACGAGGAGAGTGAAGACCGGTCCACTCTCATTCGACTCATAGCGAAGCAAGGTAGCCTTCAGTTAACGGCGCTTCCGCTGTAGCTTAGCGCACACTAGTCTTATCACAAATTGACCCGATATCATAAATAATAAGTTTTTTATCGCCGTCCAGCTATCAGAGTGGAGCAGTAAGTCTATCGTTGCCTGCAATGGCATCAAAAAAACATTACAATAGTCATAATGTCCGAAACGGAAGTTGAAAGATAATTCCTGAAGTCAAAGCGTATCAGGATTTAGGTATGGTACATGTTCAGTTAGAAACGCAGATTCACTGAATCCGTGAACACATTTTACGGTCATATACCTAATGCCGATATCTGTAGGCCGATGAATTGGGCTGGCTGAAGAGCGCCGCCCGTTGAACGCTCTCGAGCTTCTTTATAAATGTGTTATTTTCTAGGCCTATCAATGATCCACGAGGTTTTAGTACCCTCTTAGTTATTTCCGGAAAACGTTCAGTTTAAAGTATTAACTTAAACATTAAGTCCAGTAATATGAGTAACCATTACTCCGATATGTAATAAGTATATTGTGTAAATAATGAGAGAATAAAAGAAATATGGGTCATTTACCAAAAAAATCGAGTCCATCTAACAGTGATGGAGCTAAACTTTAGTAACCTGCTAAAATTACGTTTGTATGTAACATCTAATATTATATTTGGCCATCTTGAAAAACCTTGAAATGTTTGATTTAGGCAGCTGTCTTAAAGACCATAAGGACTTAGCGCTCCCAACATCTCAATTCGGGACTTTGTTTCTGCACTATTTATCTATATTTATTTTTAAACTCATGGAATACTATACTTGAAAATGAGAGCTTTTGGCTTAAAACGAAAATTATTTATTAAATATTTTAAAGCAAGTAATCTGTCCTTAATAAATAAATTAATAAATTTGAAAATCCAATAAGAAGCGCGAAAATTCAAAACCTCATACACACATATTAATTCACAATCACTATCCGTTCCGAATACCAGTCGTATTCACTCTCTATAGTTAGTAAGCCAATCGACTCTCTATCATATGCTCTCTTTCGCTCTGCATTGCTCGGGTCAGCTACTCATAAACTCATGCGAATGCGTGCGCAAGCGCCAACTACCCCTAAAATTCGCCACAAATGCCCCTTAGCTGCATATCGGATTTGTTCCTAAAAAAGTGGTGAGTTACTCGCATAACAACAAACAGTTATTTCGCTTCGCCCAAATGTTGCAGCAACATTGTGGCCAGTCTGTTGCTCAACACTTAACATCCATTGAGGCGTAAAACGCGTACACATGTGCTCGAGCCCTCAAATACCTTTGTATGTACATGAAGGTTTACAGTTACGAAAATTTATTTTCTGTGTCATTCGCTGTTTGATAGCGAAAGTGAACGCTACTTGCGGCGAATTGCGCGAGGCCGAGGGTAAGCCTCCATATTTTTGGCTAGCCCTTTTCGTGCAGCCTGTTGGCTGAATTACCATCTAGGCTTCTATGTTACTGATGCGTGGATGTTCGTATATCTGTATATGTGCTCGTATTTTTGGTGTTTTGCCAAATATATTTAGATTTCGTTAAATGCACTGAATTATCGAGAGTCATATTGTCTGTACTCGATTAAATTTTATTCAGTCGGAATAAAATTATAGAAGTCATGTATTTATTAATTTCTAAACTACCATTTGTTTTATAAAATTTTAGTAGCCTTAAAAATTATATATCTGGACCATGAACCTGAAGTATGCCAGTTGCTTTAAATAGAAATGTAACTTGCCGGGTTGATATGATTTCTAAAAGTCGTTTTGTCCATTTTTAATATGTCATGATCTGTAATTCATTTTCATTGTATTCGGCAATGATTACAATTGCAATTGCAACTTTTCGTGCGTATTTGCCATTTAATGGTCGTAATAATTGCCCACCTCTGCTCGCTAATCGTGGAATTGTTGAAAATTTTCTACATTTTCTTGACATAATGTTCAAGTGCCAAAAAGAAAAAGAACCGCACGAAGTAATGAAAATATTGCTGGCGTTCAGGCAAGTGCTGCTGAAGATGGGAATTTGTCGTATCCAAGACAGAATTAGGACTGTCTCACAATACAACCTGGCAGGTTTTGAAAACGATTTCGGTCTGCATCTATCTAAATCTGTTCTCACTGAAGAGCTGAAGTTACTGAACGAACGTAAATGTCGCTAAATTCTTGATTTTGCCTTGGAACATCTGGAAAACGATGAGGCTTACTTTCATTTGAGTGGTGCGGTAAATATTAAAACTGTCGATTCTGCTGCGAATAAAGTACTAACATTATTCATGAACAACCATTACTTTCAACTAAATTGACAGTTTGTCTGATGGAGTCATCGGTCCGCACTTCTTTCGAAATAAAACTGGTGACAAATGTACTGTCGAGCGGTATAAAACGTTGATAACCAACTTTTTATAGCCGTCATTGGAAGAAATTAATCTACAACAAACGAATTATTGTGAAAAAAGTGTAGAGATTCGATAATTTTAAGAAATTTGGACATTGAATGGCCCCAAGAAGTTGTGATTTAAAACCATTAAACTATCTTTTGTGGAGTTATCTGAAGTCATTGTTCTTTAGCCATAAACCAGACACTCTTCAAGTCAATATTGAACTTGCTATTCAGGACATACGACTGGATTTAGTGGAAAAAACACTCGAAAATAGGTTTCATCGAATCCGTTCATGCAACAGAAGTCGTGAGGCCATTTGAATGATGTTATATTCAAAACTAAATTGTATCGATGGTACTTCACATCAAATCAAAAACATTTAAATTTATTAAACAATGAGTGTGTTCAGAAATCATATCGCTCTTCTAGGAAAACCCTGTATTTGTTTCAGAAACACTTTTGTATAAAATGTGTTATGGGAAAAGTTTTGGGCAAGAAGACTCTTTAATAATTTTTATACTCTTACACTTGCTACATGGTAATATAGTTTTGCTCACCTAACGTTTGTACGTATCACCTAAAATTAATCGAGATAGATATAGGGTTATGTATATATTATATAAATGATCAGGATGACGAGAAAAGTGGAACTTACTTTACTCACAACAGTGTATTTTCGTACTTAAAATAAATAAAATTTGGCAAAAACTTGAAAAAGCTCCAAAATAATTAATATCAGGATTTTTGAACATCCGTCTGACTGTAGTCTATATAATAAGTTTTTTTGTATGTGTCATGTTATTATTATTATGTGGTATTGAGAAAAATGAAAATGGGTCCCAACTCCCATTTACTATACATAATGATTTTCGATTTGCTAACAAACCTTATTTGTCTGTCAGTATAAGATTTACATATATATGGTATATATATGTATATATAAAATTGCTTGAATTTCGATCTTCTGGTTGACACTTCTTCGTTCGTTTGATTGCTTCAAGTTACAAGAGCATAAAATGTTTGGGCGAAACCGAACTTAGCCCTTCTTTACTTGCTCTTCTTGATACCGTTCAAGAAGTTCGATGACGATGGAAATAGTCCGGGCTATCGAGTTATTTCCCTCACTACTTCTCTCTGAAACTATGTATAGAAATTAATTGAGGAAATGATAAAATGATCCAGAAAAACTGGTTCTTGGTTAAATCTTCTCTTAAATAGAAACCTAGAGTTGGTTACATGTATACTGTATACCATAAATAAATTCTTTATATAACCCAGCATTGATACCTGCGATGACGAGTTTTTAAGCGGTCTGCGCTTATGGGTTAACGCTACGGTTAGCATGTGGTCAGTCAGCACATAAATGTGTCTGTGAACTGCATTCCCAGGTATTTTCCCCATTTGGGAACGAAGGTTATATTCATTAGGATAGATTCCCTTTTAGAGGCCGGCGAAATTAACTTAAATAGAAGGAACATAATTTCTATTGAAGGAACCTAACTATACAAAATATTTTGAGCAACAAATCAGCATTGACATCCAAGATGATAATTTTTGGACCCCCATTTCACAATGTTGGAAGTAAAGTATTCCAAGGAAATTTAAAAAAACTCTTTTTCGCTTTATTCAACTACAGTGTTGATTGAGAACGTTGTTACTGAAGGTTTTTCGATTTACTAAAGTAAAGACAGCTGGAAGACATATTAAATTTGTCTATAGCTCAGAAATTTCCACATTTTAAAGACCTAACCCAACGTTTCGTCATACTGTCTTGTGCTCTTTATTCTAATTGCCTTAGAAGCACACAATTTATATAATAAAAATATTTCACAAATGTTGAACATAACCTGAAAAGTATATTTATGCTAAACATTAATGCGCACTGCAAATAAAGAAGCTGCCGTGGCTAGACAGCTGGTGAGTGAAAAGAAATGTCAAAATATTAAGTCATAAGCCATGTCAGACAAAGGCACAGCCGAACATGCCGACCAAGCCAAACACGAAGAGTCCTGCCGGGGGGTAGAAGAATTAATTGTAAGCCGACAGAAAATTGGTCTGAGTCAAATTAGTTTTTATCACGTGGACGCCGCGGCGCCAAGCAGGAGGTCATGCGGGTCGCGTATTCTAATCATTTGAAAAATTATGCGTCAGAAAATTATACGAAAAGCAAACGCGCCAAAGGTGTACAAATGTTCGCTCGAAAAGCAGAACTAATCAGAAAGTCAGTTGGAAAATTAGCAGACAGCAGACAGGAAATGCAACGTCATCACGAATGCATACGAAATTATTTATGTGGAACTGTGTGTTAGTGGTGGAGAAAGGACTTCATACTTTGTGCCTGTTTCGGTGTTTTTTGCTTTGTGGGGTGTGTTTTATGATTTATTAATGTGCAAGTTTAATTTCGAAAACATAATCAGATTAGAGCGACCAGCATGACAGCATACACACTCAGCCATATACATATGTATATACAAACGAATATGCTTAGATGTAAGGATAACAAAAACGACAAAAAAAAGTTGAACGAGCGTGTCGAAGCAGTGGAATTAAACTGGACTAAATAGTTAATAAATGGTAAAAGATAATTTCTTTGTCTGCTTTTGTTGTTGCCAAGTGTGAAAATGTGTGTAAAATAGGTGAATGGGATATTTATAAAACAAGAAACTAATGCAACGGTTATGGCAGAATGTGACTACAAAAATATTAATTAAACTGAAATGACAACAAAGCTAAACATTAAATTTTCGAATAAAAAATTAGGGGGAAAATAAACCTTCACAATAAATAACCTAAATTTAAGCGAAATATTTTACAGATAAGTGGTGGAATGAAATATGTTGGGAAACATAATAACTGGAACTGACTGTCACGAGGGACTTGGACTTTAGCCGAACACTGCGTAGTGAAAAGTTTTAAACTCTTTAACATAATGGGTTGTCAAAAAAGTCTTGCGGTATTTTTATTGAATTTTTTTTTTATTGAAATTGAATTGAATTTTTGATGACTCATGTTCTTGACCGATGCTACGGCTGCAACTATGCCGGTCTCTTTCGACCGATTCAGCGATTTTATCGCAATTTTCGACGACAGGCCTTCCGGAGCGTGGCGCATCTTCGACCACCTCTACACCAGAACGAAAACGTTGAAGCCATCGTTGTGCGGTGGAAATGGAAACTGTATCGGGTCCATAAACTGCACAAATTTTATTGGCGGCTTGAGATGCATTTTTGCCTTTATCGTAGTAGTACTGTAAAATATGCCGTATTTTCTCTTTATTTTTGCTCCATGTTTGCGACGCTATAACTCACGAACGACTTAAAAGAAAACGACAATCAATCAAACACGTATTAGCATGTGAAATGAGCTTTCCAAAAAGGTATAGCATGGCCCGATGCGACGAACTAGAACTAAGCGCTTTCAGCGCCAAAAGACTTTTTTGACAACCCATTATTTAGAAATAAAATTTTTAAATTGAATCTTCAGTTAAAATTATAATATTTCGTTTACAATTTTCTATTAATTTTAAAAGTTAACTTTGAAATTCGATAGAAGGAGTACTTCAGGCAGAAGGGGTCTCACAATCTACCGATTGGTATAAATCCACTTAACCAACTTTTTTGCAGCCTTAAGAATGTTTATCTATTTTCGCAGCACAGCCTTACCTTTGATATACAATTTAAGGCATTTTTCGAACAAAAAGTGCGTCGCATAGTGAATAGATCCAAAACGAGATGAGCGATCCTGATTTGCTCATTATGCTACCGGGTAGTAACCAAATTGAGTCTTATCCAGTAACTCTTTCGATTTGGTCCAGACTGAAAGTTTTTCCATATTATTTCCACATTTTAGACAAATGTACAAGTATATCCCCTCGAACGATTGACCAGTCTAAGAAGAATGCAAATTTTCACTCTCCCTAACATTTTTTAATGTCTAACGTTATTATTCAAAACGACAGTCCGAGAAAGAGAACCAATTTAGAATACAATATCGATATGTAATATCAACAAGTCTTAGATATATACAGAAGCTTTACCTGAATTGGTTAAGTTCGCCAAATCATATACTTGGCTTAAGTTATATCGTACTAAAAAGATTATCGGACAAATTTTTGTACCAAATATAATAAGGGACTTTCAAATCAAATTGCAAAAACATCTAACAAACTCAAATCGTGCTTATGAGGAGTACCACTGGCACCGTCAGAAGGATAAATAATAGTTTTTATTGAACTTAGGGTGCAAGCAATCGATTAGAGTTAGATAAAAGAGAGCGTCAAAGTGAGATCAGAATCATGTATTCCCTACATGAATGGTATTTAAATTGACCATTGACGTTTAGGCTTACAAACAGTATATCAGAGATTAAAAAATTCATTAAATTGCCTATATTTTGGTTTTAGAATTGTGTAAATTTTTTATTGCACGTATTGTTCGAACAGAGTTTTGCGCATTTATTCATACTTCTCAGTTATTAGTTCAGTTTTATATCGAATTGTCACTAGTAATGAAAAATTGATTTATTTTAAGAATCCTAAATGGAAAAAATCATGGCTTAATCCGAGACAACCACCAACATCGACTGCAAAAACAGATCGATTTGGTAAGAAGGTAAATGTTTTTTGTTTGATGTGATAAGAAAGGTGTAGTACGTATATATCATGAGCTACTTTAAGCTAGTGAAACTATTAGAGCTAAACACAACAGTCAACAAATGTTCAATTTGAACCATGCATTGTTTGAAAAATGACCAGAATGCGCCAGAAGACACGGCAAAGTAGTTTTTTTTACACCATAATGCATATGTTTTCATCGATAGGACACACATTTACTGCGCAGTCCTTGGATTTCTATGCAGACGTCGAAAATTTATTGTCTGATTGGGTTGGTTGAAAATAAGAATATTTTTATTGGCATGGTATCCACAAATTGCTAGAGAGATGGTCAAAAGCAATGGTCAATACTGATACGGTGATAATTGGAAAGGTAAGCTCCATCTTCACTTTCATATGGAAAAATTGCTTTTATATGAGCTTGGCAGCTATTAATTTATACAAGGAAACCTGGAAAATCACCCTAAATATATTTATATCATGAACGATTAAGTTTGCCAGGAAGTTTGATTTTCCCGAAGAAAGATGGAAGACAGAGAAGTGACGGTTGTATACGAACTAGCCCTGAATTTTTGATATATCTCTCTGAAATGAAATTTCGCAAACGTCCTTTCCTACCCAAGGAGCTAGTCATGGAACGGAAATGTCTTTATCGGATCACTATAGATATAAGTAGCTTCCATAGAGATTGACCGATCAAATTAGGTCCTTTAGTTTTTTAATTTCTAGAGAAATCTTCAAGAAATTCAGCATTTTTTATTGTCCAAGATGATGCTTTAATTTTGTAAGATGTCGTTGAGATTTAGAAATTATAGCATATAACTGTCATATACTATAAACTGACCAATCAAAGTCAAGGTATACCCTTGAGAGCTATAAAAAATGCAGCTGTGAGGAGTATTATAGCTATAGCGCAGCCGAAGTCAAGGTTTGTCTTATTTTAACGCTGTTTCAGCACAAGTCTTGGCAGAGTAACTTGAAAAGTTTATTGTGAATATATGTTATACACATGTGTTCACTTTGACAACTGTTTTGACAGTGTTGAGCTATCCCTTATGGAAATTAATTAGACTAAAATAATTATCTAGTATACGGTAAAAAGTAATTTCCACTAAAAACGCCAACCTTCACTCTGTCTAAAATAAAATATGTCTACTAAGCGACCCCATCAGGTTTTGAAACAAATTAACAACTACGAGACTTAATTACAGACAATCGATGTAGATCAGCCTTTATGTATATGAGCGCAGTTCATGGCCAACCCAAGGTGCAAACAAGCTCTTACTACACAAAGACCTGCTCAAGTGGTGAAATGGCATTCAAATTGTCACAAACACGCACAAACATACACAAAAAGTGTCAGCATCCTGGCAGCAATCTGGAGCAACTGTCCATACACAGAGCTCGGACTTAACTTAACAACGCAAAAACAAGTGTGTCTGAACCGCTTGAATGTGGCATGCAACATCGAAATGCGGCACTGGCATTTAACATTAACATGCGAATAAATAATTGAAAGAAATTTTGCTGAACACAGCAGCCAGCAGCCAGCAGCAATCAGGCAACACCGAGCACATGCACATATAAAAAAAAAGGACGAAGGATGTGAAATGGCATAGTGAGTAAGCGAGCGAAATTCCGTAATGGAATACAAGAGCAAGCGACGAATGCTGACTGAATACGAAGGAAATAATAATAACAACAGCAGGAAGCAGCACAAACGTGCAGGCGGTGAGTGTTTGTGAGTGACAGGCAGAGATCGACACACGCACATACACTCATATGTATGTATATATATAGATGCATAAACCCATGCGCTGGTAGCAAGTAATCAGACAGCGAAGCGTCTGCTGACTGTCAACACGGACCAGCGAGACTGTCATTAACTGGGTGTCGGCGCTTCAAACAGGCGATGGATTGCCCACGCTCATGTGTGTGTGTTTGTGTAAACGCTTGTGCACCTTGTGCCGAGGTATGCGCACTCACCAGCGGCGGGAGCAAATAATCACTGAGCCATCCGCAGTGTGCAATTTAAAATCCAAAGTTAAAACTCAAAAGTATGCTGGTGACTCGGTGGCCATTCGCTATGCCAGCACTTCAGCGCTTTACCTTTTGTAGTTATTCACCCACAGCTATGCTGTGCGGCGCGGCGCGGCACGCTGCAATCCTGCTGGCCATTTAAATCGGATATAAATGCCACAAATCATGTTTTACGTTGATGGCTTTCAAACTTGTGGTGGCCGCTGGCATTAATGGTACTGCTGTTGTTGTTGCTTCAGCTGTCAATGCTGCTGTCTGCTGCCTTACTAACTCTACATATTTACATTTACAGTTGTATATGTGTACTGTATTGGTTTTTGCTGTTGTTGTTGCTTCATTTGTTCGCCGCTTGTTGGCAGTTATTTTTGATGTTCGGCATTCAATCATTTTGCACTGCTTGTTCAGCAGTTGTGTGGGCGAGTTGCTCGAACTTCTCGTACTGATTGATTTTCGTTGTTTTTGTTGCGTTATATTTAATCTTAACTTTTGATAAAATGTGCTTGGTCCAAGTTGAAGTTGAAGTTGAAGTTGAAGTTTTACTTTTTGTGGTATGTTTGATAAAATGTGGCAATGTCACGCTGCAATCGTAACGTTAAACTAGCATGCCATTAGATTTAGTCGCGTACTGACTTGGGGCCTTCATTCTTTGTATTGTCGGTCTAATGTTTCTATGTTGTTGTATCAAATTGTGGATTTGGTCAGCTCTCTCTCGAATTGAAGAGTTTCGTACGATGTTATTTTTGGAGCTAGCAGCAGATGAAGCGGCAGAGAAAGCATTCGATAATGATGCAGATCTCTCATTTCAATTCGTTAAGTTTTACGAACGAGGATTTTCGATCACCATATCTTCTTTTTTATTGGCGTAGACACCACTTACGCGATTATAGCCGAGTTAACAACAGCGCGCCAGTCGTTTCTTCTTTTCGATACGTGGCGCCAATTGGATATTCCAAACGAAGCCAGGTCCTTCTCCACTCTGGTCCTTCCAACG